>NC_059543.1:11395416-11708958 GCF_905220415.1 Colias croceus
TCTTTCGGCGTACGATAGCCCATTCATCGAGGAAGGCTATATATTATCATTATGCTAAGACCAACAGGAGCGGAGCCACGCGGGTGAAACGGCGGAGCGCAGCTAGTTAAGATATATAGTGAAATAAGGTATTTTATAAATATTTTTACAAACCTGTATAAATAATTTCCTAAACATAATTTAATTTCTAATAGATATCACTTCGCACAGTCAGTAAGGCAGCTACTTGACGACGAAAGAAGATGCTATCTAAACGGCTCTATTGCGACCTACGTACAGCCATGAAAGGTAATGTGGAGACGTGAGATGACACTAATATTCTTTTGTGCTCTACGATTTAACACTACATTGTTCGGATTCGTAAAGGAATGTAATCATTATTCTACTCTATGTTAAGGGTTTGGATTTTAGTATAGACTGTGTTACTTAGTGTCTGTTTTTGCCTGTAATTTTACAAATGAATTAATGTAGAGAGGAAAGGTTAGAAAAAGCCTCATTAAGGGCTGGTTTCTCCAATTGTAGCTGTATGTTGTAATGTCCTTGATAGATTACATTTTGAATGTATTTTTGATCCTTTATTGTCAGATCCTTTCTGGTCACAAGAGTCAGATTGTAGTGAATCGAAATTTGAAGATAGAGCTTTATGGTATTAGGCCAACAAAGTACTATTTCTCTACTCCATGTTTACGTGTTGAAATATAATATTACGTTTGTAGTTCTATACCAACTTATGTAAATAAAACAGCAACAATATGTAAATACCTACTATCGTTTCAGTGAACATTCAAACTGAAATCATAATACGTCTCGGATTATAATCCCATCATGTACATACACCAAAATAATAATCCCAACAAAACGGTAGTCCTAAATCCCACGCAATAACTTCATAATTCACAAGGAAGCCACAAAGGCTCAAGATTACTAGGAAGTTAACCCTTTATCGGCCGCCGGTATAAATCCCCTCGCTGGTCAATGCAACACGAATTATCGCCAACAGGATAATATTATTGGATTTACGGGCCCTGCGCCGGAGAACTGATTTATACCTTCCTTCAACGATAAATTATACGATAGCGCACTGGTGTTATGGGAAAAATTATGTGCGAAATGTTTTTGATTATATCGCACGGTGTAAAAGTCGCTTTCGTGTTGAAAATGTAATTTGAATTTTTTGTGTAGACCGTGCTACGCGGTATTGATGTATTGTGGGGTGACAAATTTTTATTGTGCGCAAGTGCCTATAATTCGTGTTTGGGTCACCCATCCTGTTGAACCTGATTATTTACCAATAAAACAAAATTTCGTATCCTGCGTTTTAGGACAATGTAGATGTAGAAATACTTTATATTATAAATATTTCGTATTCTATCAAATAAAAAACCCCACAATCTACAAAAAATTATATATTCGCAACAAAAACCTCAAGAGCAGGTATTCAAGCCGAAAATTATACAAACAGACACGCCATTCCCAAAATATCACTACATTGAAATTCACGAAACCACAAACCGATTCCGATCTTAACAAGCACCCCTGAACCTTTCAATACAATACTATCGCACAAAGGCCATTCATCCGTGCGATTATCATATTTAATGGTCTGCTATTCCACGATGCACGTAAATTGTATGCGGTTACGCCTTAAGATCTTAATATGGAATGTAATTATGGGGATGAATTATGTTTTCTTTATACCCAAGTTTATGAGTGGCAATTCAGAGGATAGTTGGCACGCTAGGGGCTAATGAATCGTACTGACTTTATTGAAGGTACAACGAATGATGCCGTTTTAATTACGACTTATTCGTCTTGATTTATAATAATTATAGTATTCACTTCCCCTATATATATTCTTTTGCAAAACTAGAAGTCGGTATTACAATCAAATTAGTTTCCGTATAATTTGTGTTTATGATTCATCATGGTTCTACAAACTACACCTATTTCCTGATACTTTAACAAATATTGCCATTAAAAATATCTAAGCTACAACTTCCACACACGTTCAGATTTATGTTCCAACAATGTTAAATTATAATAAGTCAGTGGAAAAATATCCTTAACGTAATACATTTCTCCGGCACATAAATAATAATGTACGTAACATATATGTTTATTAACCTATAAACTAGGCAAGCCATTATATTCAATAGCACCATACAATCAGCATAAAATATAATGTGATTATTCCGACTGCTATTGAGCTGATCGATTTGAAATTCAAAACAGATTTAATAGACGCGTACGGTTATCAAAAACAGAAGATACTCACGATGTGTGATTTAAAATTAATAATACATTTTTTGGAAGAGCTCTATAATGATAATTTAATAATAAGTGGACTTGGTATTTTAAAGACTATCTTTCTGTTAGTGAGGGATTTCTCTTACGCTGTCATTTGTATTTGCCAAAGTTATGAATCTGAACACAAGCTAAAATTTGACGTATTTAAAACTTTAATTGATCCTAAATAATTGAACTACCTACATATTCAGTCCATTTTTGATATTTTTTAACTATTGTGTTCCTTTCACCATTAAACTATGACACAATACATTAAATATTGATAAGAAAACACCTCATGGAGCGTGTAAACCCAGCACATTAAAGAGATTAAGATCTCAACGATGTGAGTAATAAATATGCGGACATGTCATTTGTATAATGTACATTATTTATGGGCACGCCTACAAGCAATATAATTATAGTGATTCTATATAATGCCTACTTGATGTATGGATATTACTCACTGTCAATACTTGTGTTTTATTATTTAACGATTAACTATCACGACTTTGTAACGTTATATTAATCAATGCTTGATTGAACTTGCTTTATTATTCAAATTGAGTTTTATGAAGCCAATTAATTTAGATAACTTTAAGATCTATGAGCATTTTGGTATAAAATTCAATTTTATGTGCGCATTTTTAATTGAAATACCGGTTACGAACAACTTAATTTATTTCAAAAGCAAATAAATGATGTTACTGTGATTTTAGGCAGGCTATTTGTAAATCTAGTTTATCTTTTTGTCTGGAAGCAGATTAATAGCATTAAACTTTACTAGTTGCATAACGATAATGACTGTCTCGATCTGGAAGGACACAGAAGGCTGATCACCTACTTTGTCCCTAAAGAAAATCGATCAGTGAAACAGATGTATAATGCATCTGCCCCTTACCCCAGTACATGGACTTCACATAACGATAATGAATTAAAAAAATATATTATACTCATTTTCATGTTTATAGTCCAAACACAAATTCCACCATATAATACCGGGCCATAATAAAACCATAATTGTGATTTTTTTGCCGTATTACTTATTCCTTCTTGCCAAATACCAATACGGTCAAATAAACTTCAATCCTTGTTAGTTAAAATCCCATTCATTTCACTAAACACAAGGACCATTACAGCTGGGCGTGTCTAGGCGGAGATTGGAAGGGCCCTCGAATAAAACGCCATTTCGATGGAAGAAGAGAATTCCTCGTTAATCACGTATCTCTATAATTGGGGACTCCATGAGTTACAGGCAAGAACTTCATATTGATTTTAATTTAACGACCTTAAGTGCAAAATGTCTCAATTTTTCTCACGGAATTGAGTAACGTCTTCATTATTTCAACAATTCTATGATTCATGATCTATTTCAGACATCATATTTATGTTAGCGTCAATGAATAATGAAAAAAACATCGTAATTTGTTATTTTATCTTTTAGTAGGTATCGCAGTCAATTGAAAAATTATTTTATCAAATTCTTGGATTATCCACACTCAGAGACCATGTACAAAATAGCCATATTTTTTCCAACGGTTACTGAACAATGCTTCCAAAATCTACAACTGCAATTTCACTATAATTCACAAATATTAGCATTACCTCTTAACAACGTGAAAACTGAAATTTTCAATCCTCACCCATCACTGATAAGTTGATAACCTCTTAAACATTTTCAAACCTCCAAGTGAATCCCAAGCGCAGGGGCATCAGATAATCTCCGGGGCCATAAATCACCGGTCACATGACCCTATCGCTATCACGACACCTATCGGCATTTACCGGGATTATTATTTACTGCGCACGCGCAGGTCCCTGTGATTTATCTTTATGCTAATGCTGTAATGATAGTGCTAGATGTGGGATTGAGTTTAATTATGGTTTGGTTGAATTTTGTGTTCGTAACGACTTTCAAATAATCTACATCTGATCTTTGGTTGTTTGTTGGTCTCATTTTCATGTTAGGTATACCTAGCCTAGACAGTAGACACGTAGATCCACCGTAAAATTTATGTTCGTAAGCACTATAGAGTATAGAGTATAGACGACAGTAAAATTCTAAACATAAAATAATTCAAAACTGAATGCATTCATAAATCATAATGTTCCACACCACGTTGAAATGTTAAAATAACTTATAATAATATTTTTGTGTTAACTACAAACATAATCCTATGACAAACTGCTTACAAATATAATATAAAAATAAACATTTCTCGTATAATCTCATCGAGCTACCGGATCTGGGAGCAATAAGGGTTACCGCATGATATCTAAGTTCCTAAGTCAATATAAGTAGTCCATAAACAAAAATAGTAAAGAGAGACATAAATAATAACAGATATCGGGCTGCTCGTAAATACAGGTCGTGAGCCACTGGTAGTAAGGCAGGGTAAGGAATGTCATCCACTGACCGCGATCAAATAAAATGAAAATATAGCTCTATGAATAATAAATGTCTCATTAGGTCCTTTTTTTAAATAGTTATTTCATGTTATTAGTTTGAATATTAGCTCATTCATGAATATTATTATAATTGCTCCATTTTCAACCGTCACGTTGATATAGAGATAGGTAAAGCGCTTCTTAAAACTGAGACCTAAATATGTTCCATGGTAGGATCAAGCTACTTAAAAATAATACAATTTTTTTATCTTAGCTATATCTTATACCTTTAAACAAATCTAATTTTACAGATGAAGCAGAATCTATATCAAAATAAGGCAGAAGACTGAAGACAGTCATTAAGATATGCTGATAATATGAATCCTACAGACAGCTAGTTCACTTCCGAATTTCCAAATATTGATTTAAAGGTAATGAACTTCATTGACTACTATAGGAAAATAATTGCATCGTCTTTTCTATTACACAACTAGAACAGTTTTATGATACGTATCATTACAAATCACACTTATCACCACACCATTCTTAAAATATTTCCAAACAGAATTTTTAAGTATTTATTTCTACGCATTTAAATATACAAATATCTATTACATCTCCAAGTACAGCACACGCCTAACACAATTTCATAACAGTCAGAGTTGTAGCTGAATTATGCGAGTCGCCATTACAGTTGAGCTATGGCCGATCCGATCTGACGATTACCGCCGCATTGAGACGGTCACGATGTCAATTTTATGATCGTTTATTGCTTTATGCTAGAATGTAAGCCATTATACGCTCCCACAAGCTATGTTTAACTGTTTACAATCGTATTACAGCGATTACGAATTTCATTTTGATAGTAGGCATTAATGGTTTGTAGATTAAAATAGGGTATATTAGTAAGAAGATTAGATGAGAAATACAGTAGACATGCCTCATATTATGTTGTGAATCAGAGAGAGAACTTATAAATCACTTAACCATAAATGAAATGAACGAATTGAATTCATGGTAGGTAATCATATTTGTCTTCGTCAGCAGTGATTGAAATCTAACACTAGATACCTATCTCAAAGATTGATTTTAGTAGATTTCTGAGCAATAACTGGTACAGGTCTTTATAAACATTGATATGCATTATCGGTACTGGAGTACACGATACATTATTAACACAAAACACGACAAGCAACTTAAACACACCACTCTGTCATATTAAAGAACCCGACAAGAGTACACATCTTATCGGGCTCCACTAAATTATGTACTACATTTCAGATTTATTCGCTTAGCGAGCAATTCTTGTTTTGTGTGTAATTAAAGAGAGGCATTGTATCCTTGTTTAATACTGGTGGTTAGAAAAGGATGGGCAATTTACTTGTATCTTTGCTAATATATTCTTTAGCACGTCCGACAGGCACTTAAAGGGGTGCGTCGAACGTCATGCAACGTCCATATGTGCGTCCATGATGTATTCAGGCGGTTCGGAATTATGGGCACACTGGGAGATCATTTTCTGGGAACCTTTATTAATGTTTATAGGGGTCGGTTTATTTTTGCTCTTAACAATCTGTACAAGAAGTAAAGTTTCATTTTCTGTAGCAATTTCATCTACAGCTAGGTATACCATTCCAACTTTGATATCTTGTTTTATTAATAAAATAATCTGGGTTAGAATCATCAATTTTTCAACATAATATTGAAAATACATAACTATTTGGACGTCGAAGATGTTGAATCGTGATCAATTTTGATCGTTAGAATGCCAACATCAAATTTTCGAATAGGTATGTGAGTTGGCTTGTTAAAATATGATCATCTTTTGATTACATCCATTATTTCAAGTTCTACTATCTTATATCTATCACAAAAATTTCGAAACATTATCAAAATATCAAACGACTGCACTTTTAAAGTCCCAGTTGTACCAAGAGCATTGCATCGCCGGCGGCTCGCTACGCCTCTTCCATGTTGCAAATCAGATACGAGCGATTTATTGCACCCGCCTTAATTGCACCCATACTTTACCGCAATCGGACTATTTCAATTTGTTATTATCGAGCGAAAAATTGTCTGTTGTTGAGTGAGGACCTTACATCCCGCGGGCTTCTTGAACTTGTGTTTGCGAACGTGATTACTAGGATCTTGCATTCTTGGTTTGTTCTTGGAGATTGAATGCATGTTTATCCAGTGTATTGATTGGCTATCATACGTAAAATCTAAAGTGATCGGGTAGAGTACTATAAAATGTTACATGACAATCGTATTGAAGAAATAATGGCTAGTTTTTATGAAAAAAAAGTGAAAAAACTAAACTTTTCTATGCACGATTTAATTCAACTCTAAATGGTGTATAACTAAATTCATTCAGTATAAATAATATACAGTAATACCCCGGATGCATTTAAGCTTATCATTTACTATTAAGGATCACGTCATACAAAAACCTAATACATAGTACACAATAGACCGAGTTTTTACCAGGAACTCCCGCCAAGCAATCAGCAAGAGTTGCTTCATCATTATGCTATTATTGAGTTTTACACTCGAAAATAATGAGCCGGTAATATTGCCGATTCCCCTAAGGTTAGGCAACCCGCGGTTACGTACTTGGCGGTTAGCAAAGATTATGTAATGAACAGACACGCCTCAGATATAATAGAAATATTTAAAAATATTATCTTTATGAAAACAAAGATTATATTATAGACAACTCTTAATATTAATATTATAAATTAGTAAAGCAATATTAACTCATTTGGTATCAACATAAATTACATATAAATATCAAAAGTCTCTCTGAATTCTAACGACTATTTTCTAGTACTACTTACAAGTTTTCTTTACTTATGTAAGTCGTAGTCGAAGAAACACACGATATTATCTTACCATAATTTATGACTGTCTTTTAATAACAGTTGACGAGTTTTTTAGCTTGTTATAAATTTTATAGATATTCTATAAACTGTAACTAAAGGTTTATGGGATAACACATCTGTCCCATTGCTCTATGACGACAAGATTAAACCTTCAGGGTAGCACAATAAGCCCTCAGACCTCAGGGGGTCACTAATCTCCCTGACTCATGAAATTGATACTTTCCTATCAATGTTCGAATTAAAATCCTTCGTCTTTGTTATTTAGATTATTTGAAATGAGTCTGTGCTTTCTGAACCGATGATAATTTCGAATTAATGTTCACTGAATTTTATATACCAATTACTATTGTAATATTTTGAATCTTTTATCTGCACGTGCTGTTAGAATTAATCGATGATTCTTTATAATTTTCTCGGGCATATAAAATAAGTACCTACTTGGAACTAAAAACTTTAGGTTATTTTAAATCATTTCAAAACGAGACTACTGAAATTACTACTTGTGTAGTTGTATACCCTTGGTTCAGACATTACGCCGTGATAGTGATACCCAGATAAGTCATGACGTTCTTATATAAAACTATAAAACCATAAATTATTTTATTGCTTCAGGAAGCAATAAAATAAATCTATCAATTACCTACTCAAGTTACAAATGTTTGCGGGAAACGTCCAATTCCTACAAAGTCACCAGTCAGCCAGTCACTTCCGCTAAGTTGCCATAAAACAATTAGAATTACTCAGCGTTTAAGGCCGTGTACGCGGTCCGTGCGCTGTTTGGCTCAAATATGTGATTTTTCAAACCAGATTGTCCATCAACCACTTATCTTACAAACATATGAATTACTAATACTTTTAGGAAATTTTATTGTCCATATAGTTAGTTAAGAGTTTTTTTCAATTAATACAGTATTTGTGAATACCATCAAGATAACTGAGCCGATGATTACTTGATTTCGCTTTTAGTGTCAATTTCGAAGCTGAAAATATCTGAAATCGCTGACAGATCTAACACACAATTTTTTTTAACTAACTGCAAAAATCCTTATTAAAATAGTTAGTTAAAAGATTTTTTTATTTTGGACTCCTAACTTACGAAATTAAAATCCGAACAATGTGAATTTTTTTAGAAATTATAGTCGACAAAATGATTATTTTCAGCAAGATATTTGACTTAGTTTAATATTATTTTTACATATTGCAATAAAAGAACGTCTTACTTATAAGATAAAATTTAAAAAATCAACTAAGGTACCTCTATTATTTTTCTACAATTTTTTTTAAAGTACTATAAAACACTGCGCGCGACCCGATTAAAATCAGTCGGCAGCGAGCCTTTCCAGAGAGAGGACATGTTGCTCGGCGCTCTCCTGTGGACTTATGCTGTTCATAGTAAAAGGATAGCGCAAGCCGCGATCTATCGTAATAGATCGCGGAGATTTTGACTTGCGTTAAATTGAATAAGCCCTCTTAATAAACACGTAACGGGCAACACTAGGGCAGGCAACGTCTAGTTTTATGGGGCAATAAAGCACAGTTCGCTCGGCAACTACCTATCGCGGCGATCGCAACAAATTGCACGTGATATATCTGTAGATAGTGCTGGGGTGGCCACACGTTGCTGAAAGTCGACTATAGTGGGACCTTATTAAGTAATAGCTGGTGTTTGATGAGGAAATATAGAGTAATCAAACTAAATCGATAACGATTACCCTACACCATATAAGGTGTACAGTTTGTTTTTCTTTTATGTGATAATGAGATCACGTGATATGCTTTGTCAAGCATATATCACGGCCGCGGCGTCGTATTAACTTTAACATCAATCCAAAAAGATGGTAATTTTTCAGAAGTGCTCTTGAAATTAGTTTTAGAATCTTCCCAGTTTAGTAAATACAGCTTTAGTCAAGGAATGATACGAACAAAGTTTGAAAATATGTTTTCTTCCATAAATATTACCAAAATCTGTTTTGATAAACTATATCTTTTCCTGCAATAAAGTAGGTACACAGATGTCTTGTTACACTACTCTACCTATCCCAATACAAAAAAATATTGGTAACCCCACATAAACGTCTCCCGCGACCACCGGCTAGATTTTATCGCTCCTTCCAACCATTAAACCGGCCATAATGAACTTTCCCGGGTAATGCAGTGGAGCGTTACGCAATGATTTACAAGGGCAGCAATAAAAAGAATTTAAGGGATGGCCGGGGGAGAATCGGTGTCATAAAGAAGAAGGATGGCGCGCGGTCTGCCCGGAATTGAGCGGAATTATTGAAATTGGAGCCGGAATGTTTTTGTGTTTTTCGCAACGTGAAACGTTGTGCCGTGTGCGACTGTGCGTGCTGTCTAGGTTTTGAATAAATATGATGAATTTGAATGCATTAATCAAATGTTATTTAGGTATAGCAAATCAAAAAATATTGGCTATAATACCTAAAATCTAAATAACTTCTTCTTATTGGTCAAGTAATGGTCTGTCTGGTTTATATGCAGCAAAATTATGTTTGTTAGCTACTAATATGTCAAATTTATGATCTACTTCTGTAGTTTATAATCCAGTGAAACAGTAGTTCGTATTATGTCAATAAGATTAATTTACCATTAAACCATGCGCAGATATTGAATGTAACAATGTATTTCAAACAATTGGATATATTTGTGCGTGTCTTACACCCATTAGTCAGACGCCAAATCAATGAGCCATTGTGGAGGGTAGCTTTAAATTTGTTGCTGTAATGCATTCACAGAATTTTCAAACACGATTATTATCTCTACAACCAAATCCATTGCTTCTTCAATTTGAATCAAAGCTTCGTTTTCACTAGATTTATTAAGAAGTGCAGCATTGTATATTGTGTCAGATGAATTATTGTGGTCTGGTTTGGTGATTATGTCGTGTCCTCCGGAGTTTATTATAGCATGCACAAAGGACCACAAGCCGAGTGCATGATTAATGCTCGCCACCTAGTGAGTTATTGAAACACGGGGTGATGGACTTGCATATTGTTATTTGGTTTTGATGATATCTTTTATGAATATTTAGTATGTGTTCACACTATTTATTAAGGCATGTATTCAACTTAAGCTTAGCAAAATAGAAATAGCAAAAGCTTTTTGCTTGGATCTATGCGGACAATACATAGATAGAAAATTTATATTCCACTTGGTATATTAAAAAAAAAAAACAACAACAACAACAAATGAATTAATCACAAAAGTAGCACATCATATTTATATTTTTAAAGTTTGATATGTCGCATCTAGATGTAGAAAAATACATTTTTTACAACCATTAATTATATTAATTAGTGATACACGGAGGTCCTTTGGGAAGCAATCGGTAATTCAGAGGGCGTCAAGCGGTGAAGCCGGACGGTTCAATGATAATATTACATACTAGCTTCCGCCCGCGACTCCGTCCGCGCGGATGTCGGTCTTTGCGTGGATGGTTTATTTCTCCGTTTTGAGTAACTCGGACAATGACATCTTATAAATATCTATTGGACCCAAATACGGCTAGGTCTATAATAATACGCAACGTGTGTTCGCGGTACCTACTACAGAACAACGTCTATGGATAACTGAAAAATTGAGATTAATTTTTTTTCTACGTATTTTTCCAGGATAAAAAGTATCCTATTTTACGCCCAGGATAATAAGGTATAATTATACCAAGTTTCATCGAAATCGAACCGGTAGTTTTCACGTGATGTCTTCACATACAGACAGACAGACAAAAATTTTTTTAATCACATATTTGGGTTTGGTATCGATCCAGTAACACCCCCTGCTAGTTATTTTTTCAATATTTTCAATGTACAGAATCGACCCTTCTACAGATTTATTATACCTATGTATAGATAGAGATTGCAGCATTACCTAACAATTTGTCGATATTTTTATATTTTAATGATGATATAAGTCGCATTAAATCCACAGGAATAGGAATGATACAAAATAACATGACAACGACATTAAACGATGCAAAACAATACATAACTTATATCCTGAATTATTATGAAAAACAAATAAAAATGCTACCTATAGTGCAAGTAGGTCATTCTATCACTCAAAAACAGCTAATAGCAAATATTAATACCATTAATTTGACTGACTTAATAGCTAGCAATGTGTTTAAAATTCTATTAGTTATTCTGTAAAAATATTATTAGCCAAAGTTTAGATACTTTGTATTTATATGTTTATCGACAAATCGCACATCTCTATTTGTCTGTAACACAAGGGGCGTAACACAACGAAGTTGAGATTACTAATCGCATTTAGTGTATGGCTGAGCCCTTTGTGATGCAAACTTTGGTCAGATTAGATACATAATGCTTCAACGAACATGCCGACTCATGTTATGCTATTATATAATCTCAATTTTGTGTGATTTAACAAATACAACAATATGTCGAAATTTATGTGGGTTGTAGATACTAGATACTTACACTGTTATCGAAGTAATTTTTATCTAAATAGAGAAATGCGTTTACTTCAACAAATGCATCGAGTAGGTACCTAAACTAGCGATTACTTCACTCGGTAATCGGGTTTGAGAAAAATAATACCTATTCCTCATTTTTAGGTTTTTCTGTTAAGTATTAAAATTAATCCATACTTATATTATTAAATGCGAAAGTAACTCTGTCTGTCTGTCTGTTACTCAATCGCGTCTAAACTACTGAACCAATTTGCATGAAATTTGGTATGGAGATATTTTGATACCCGAAAAAGGACATACCTAGGCTACCTTTTATTGCGAAATATGTTGCCCACGGGCGAAGCCGGGGCGGACCGCTAGTCTTTTATAAATAGTAAAATTCAACAATCTAGGTACCTATATCGACACTAAAATTAGTGCCATATTCTAAAAAATTCTAAAAATGACGCGTTCTCATAATATTAATATGAAGTTTATTGCACAGAATATTATAAATGTAGGAACTCCTTTCGTAATATAATGATTTTAATTCATTTGTAGGAAAATAAAATATTGTGTAGTGTGAATCTCGATTTTATCAAAATTTTGTTGACGTACAATTTTTTTAAACTGCGCCATCTATCGACCTATAGTGACATCAAAAGAAATTGTAAACTCCTTTAATAATTATTGTTTCTTTATATACTTATAGATGGCGCTGTACATAGTGCGAAAGAATTAAATAATATTATATAATATTATAATTCACTTTAAATGAAACATACCTTTGAAATTTCAAGATTTTTTGTTTAATTATTTACGCCTACATTCCGAAATGTCACGCAAAATATAGAACTAGGTTATGAATAAATTTAATGCATATTATTTATTGATTATTGCGCCATCTATTCAATGGTGTCAACATTCAAACGGTACACATTGAGACAAATTTCTTAGTGGTAGTAGTAGTTCGCTGTTCTTCTTGAAGATGGCGCTGTAACAATTTTGTATCAACGATATGAATTTTCGACTTCGATTAGAAAATTCATTATAGTATTGTGCTCTAAAAGCAGATCAGCTTAAGAGGCTACTATAAGCTGTATTAACTTTTATATTTGTGACATTGGTTATAAAAACAGAACTGATTATAGTCAACGAAGTTAATAGGTACCTACCTTGAAACACACTTCTGAAAACACTTGTAAACAATTATACAATTTTTTTATTTTACATTATTTTCCTCGAAGTTTGATAACAATCACGATTTAATTAATTCCGTATAATTTTTCGTGAATTATTTACCTGACATTTCACATGCACATGCACAGAATGACGAAAATATTATATTATATCAAGTCTACGTCTTTAAATACCTAGGTACCGATGCAATGTTTGAAAAATCTATAAACATAACTTGATTACCGGATCTAGTAGGCGAAAAGAACCCCTAGGTATTAAGAATGTCAAGTAGATAAATACTTACTGTTTGCTGCATAATATTTGCATTCAGTCAATATTATCATGATTTGATTTATTTTAATTAAAATATTCAAAAACAAAGCTTAGGTATCGTAAGACCTATTAATATAAACTGTTATGAATATTACGTATGAAAGTAGGTAGGTACGTATAGAATCACGAGTGACTTCAATATTTATGCGATAATAATATACAGTAATAAAATTAATAATATTTCTTTTGTTGTGAAAATTACTATTTTAGAGTTCCTTTACTTGAGCAACAAAATTTGTTGCTACATTTAATGTAGCTTTTTTTTTAATAAATTTAAATTAATGTACTTAATAAGATATGTCATGAATTGTTATCAGCTATTAATGCAATATATTATTTTATATTTTAATAATATAGTTTTAAATGCAAGGATTAATTCAATATTTCAGACCACAGGCTGGACAGTGCGTATCTCCATAATAAGATATCCGGATAATCCAATCATAAATTAAGTTCAAATTGTAGAAAATAGGAAACTGTTATTGAATACCCTAATTATAATTATTTACATCATGGTACAATGAATAAATGAAAACATAGAGTTTTTTCTAAATTGTACTAGGTAGGTAGATACTTACTGTCGTAAATAAACTTATATACGGAACCACACAGTGATAACGTCACGCTTGTCAGTCTTTTTATTGGAAACCGCAAGATAAAGGTTGAATCTTCGCAAAACATGACCTCTTTGTATTTTAAGTGATCGCACTTTAGTTGTTATTTAAAGTTATCACCACAAGAACATGATTTGATTGACCGTGTTTAATTTAAATCCATTTCGTCGGCCTAAAGTAAGAAATTTGTGTTTTTAGAAGCGCCACAAAAAATTGCATTATTTATTTATTTTCATATTCACGCTTGAAATAGTATCGTATTGTGTGTTGTTTATTTAAGCTAAACATCGTGAATGTTCACTTCTCCATTAAAAACTCACGTACAAGCTCATCTATCAATCAATCAATCACCAATCAATCCAACCAATGTTTACAAAGTTGACCCCGGTTTTCCAGGATGACGTATCTTTTAACGCAAAGATCAAACGGTACCAATGAAAAACAAATAGAAGTAAAGGGAGACAAACCAAAACACTGGGACCCCATCGCAGAGGGATTGAAATGGATCGAAAAGCACGCGGAAAACGCGGAAAAGTTTTTTGAAAGAATACCCGCATTTATTAGCACTTTTATTGCTACGTTGGCTATTTTCACCTTTGGCTCTACTTTGAGAGGTATTTATGTGTTTTGTTATTCAGTGGTTTATGGGATGATTTCGTTTACGAGGTCGGATACATTTTAATGATTTTGAATTTAAAAGTGCTACCATTTTAACGATGTTTATTAATTTATATCTCAATTGCATATTGCGTATTGGCATATAATTCGTGTAATCTAAATGTATGTGCTCTAACTTAATTTAACATTCCTTTTTGTTACTATCAGAAAACACAATTAAATATATTATCTAATTAAATAGAAAGAAGTACTGATTAGATTTGTTTTATTATTTGGACATAAATTATTGTGAAATATTTGGCAGCATGAATTTTGAATGAAATTGAATTTGATAATATCGCTCGGTTATATAAACTTTTAGCAAATAGTTAAAATGTCAATGACACCGTCGATAACCTTTAGAAGTGATACGTTAAAAATGTAAACTATTTAAAACTATACGAAATGTAGTGATTATGGATTGTATGAAATCATACATTGAACTATTATTATTGACTAGTGTTTAGTAAAAAAAAAATAAGTTAGTACTATTCCTTAAAGTTCTGTCATTTATGATATTCACAAACTTCTCTTCTTTCACAAATACATAAAGAAGAAATAAATTGACTTTTATAATGATTAAATAATTCTTAAAATCGGTTCAGTAGAGTTTAAGTTTATCTATCATAGAAACAACATTACCTTTAACAATATCAGAATACACAGATGTCGATTTATTATAACCATCGTATATCCTATTGAATAGATGCAATTCACATTTGTTTCACTGAGCGATTTCCTTTCCTGATTAGATGATCAGTCTTCTAGTTCAGTCTTCTAGTCTTTTAGTTCTACACTGACTTATACCTTTACCACAATCAATCTATACTAATATTATAAAGCTGAAGAGTTTTTCCGTTTGTTTGAACGGGCTAATCTCAGGAACTACTAGTCCGATTTGTAAAATTATTATTAATATTAGCGTTAGATAGCCCATGAAACAAACAAACAAACAAACTCTTCAGCTTTATAATATAATTTAATAAATAAATATTGTACGGTATTTTTCTATTCAGAAGCATCCAAAAAAAGACCTAACCATATTTAAAAATACCAATTCCAGGAGAATGGGTAGTAATCTTAGTGACAGCGCTAAAGCAGATCTCAGGACACACACAGAGCGATAAGAATGTGACCACAGAAGAGATCTACAACTTGTTCACATCAGAGAACTTGAAGATGGAGAACTTCGCGTTCATTTTCATAGCGGCGCATTTGGTGTCGTACGGGACTTATTTCTTGCTGGGTGGATTTCTGCATGTGAGTTTTTCAAATTGTTAGTGGATTTATAATATTTAGTAAGTAGGATAGGTGTGTAAGTTTATGTGGTCTTAAGGATTTTGTAAAATAGTAATTGGCCCTATTGGTAGGTATATAGAGGATATTGTGATTAAGAATTTGAAATCGAATGAATTGCAGGGCTCTAAGACTAATTTATTGTTTCCGAATAGGATACGTAAGCTTTTATAACATAACAACATACAAGTGATCTGCTTGTTGATTAGGAAGAAATAGTGGAATAGTAAACTTATTACATTTTGAAATAAAATCTATTATTGAAATGATGTTATTTTAACTGAATGATAGGGATAAATATTAACAAGAAGTTAACTAACTTCATTCCTACCTACCTTCTTATTTTGATAAAGTAAACAAATAGGATATTACCTAAATATCTTAATTTGAATGCTACTGGCATAAAATATAATACAGAAGATTAGTTGGATCCAAAACGATATTTAATTTAACTTCGTATCTAAATTACATTCAAATTGAGAGAAATTATTTCTCAGTAATGACTGTTTCTGTACTCAGAATTAAGGCTATTAAAGAGGTCTAGACATTCAAAATAATCATAATTCGTTTGCAACTTTTGATATCTAAAATGTTATTAGCGCTATAATTGTGAATTATATTAAATTTAACGTAAATGAACGATGGAATAAACTTTTATGAAGATCATTCGACGGTAAAATTATGCTGTATTTATTGTACAGATAAACGTAAATGTTATTTCTTTGTTGTGCTATAAATAAATACTATTTACTTTAATCGAACCAAAGAAGGCAAAACAAGGATGGAATAAATATTATATTTATTTTTGCTACACGTCAAACAAACTATTACATTATTATATTCAGCAAAATTTATTCCAATTTAAGATGTATTAGGAATATTAACGGTAGGAATAACTTCTAAGTATTGTGTAGAGTCATCAAAAATCCCTATTCTTACCACATGTTATAGCCTGTTAATGAGTTTTCGTGCTCCATTAAAATAAACAAACAAAACAAACGTCCCAAAACGAATTAAATAAACCGTATTTGCAGGTAGTAAATAGTTTTCGTTTAAACTTTAATCCTAGGTAGGCTAGTGGAATAAATTAGTAGAATGGCTCTCTAAATCAGGTTGCGGCGAAAGGTTGACGGGACACTGTGATCTATCGACTTCGTTAGTATTCACTGGGATGTTCGATGGATTTTTTAAAGGACTATATTTTTGGCCTTTAGGCCGCTTTCGTCACATACGAGGTGGGCACTGTGTAACTAACACTTGACGTTTTGAATATGTGACGTGATATTATTGTGAGTTGCATTTAGAAATAGGATCGTTGATTCCAAGTTGATGCCCTTAGCAGAGGTTTATTATGTAGTTTATATAGGTTAGGAGTAGGATAGAAGACTAAACAATACGAGTAGGATGGCTTCTAGAGAGTATAAATGGGCAGTAAAGCAAAATCAATACTAATATTATAAAGCTGAAGAGTTTGTTTGAACGCGCTAATCTCAGGAACTATTGGTACGATTTGAAAATTTTTTTCAGCGTTAGATAGCCCATTTATAGAGGAAGGATATAGGCTATATATCATCACTAAGACCAACAGGAGAGGAGTACTGCGTTTAAAACCGCGGTGCACAACTAGTAAATGATATTTAACGTAAAAGTTTAGTTAACGATTTCATTTAAAGTTACAAATGAAAAGATGGCAAATTTAAAGTTACAAAGAAACGAATAAAGCAAATAAAAATAACAGTATAATATTATGCTCATTCTTGTCGAAGCAAATACATAATCTCTACATAACTCGCTTCCAATTATATGTTTACGTCTCGTAACGGAAATCCTTTACCAGTATAAGTGTTAAGTATTTACGATAATAAATCTCCTTTTACGTCTAAATGATATAAAAATATTCTCAAGAAAGAGGCCTACTTTTTCGTATTTGTACGATTAGAAGTGTTATCTTATTTATTTAAACCTCTAGACTCTAGATCATGTTAAATGTAAATTCATAAAATTATCCTCTTAGGTGTGATTATTGATAATATAGATTCTAATTGTGTTTTTTTTTTCAATTAAATGATAATTTTAGATAATATGGACGGATATAAGGACTTCATAGTTTATTTGTGAAAATCTTGCCTTTCTTTTTCAATACTTTCGTGCCCCATGTAATAATTTCCTTTACATCTTTTGAATGCCAAAAAATGTAAAGTATATTGTATGCTATATTTTTATTTGAGTTTCGCAAATAAGTGAGTTTTTATTTGAACTTAAAGGCAATTATAATTTAATCGATTGATTTGATTAATTATTTATTAATTTAAACGACAAATAAGGTATGGAGGAAAGAGTGATATCCTTATAATATAGACATCCTTATAATTTATGTAACTTGGCATACTCTAACACCTTTATACTGCCATAAATGAACCCTTCCAGTGGAAACTATTAACATATCTAAGCCCACAATAAAATACTTATCACATCTTCTAGTGGTACTTCTACGTGCAGCGACGTCACATCGCCCACGAGTGGAAGCTGCAGCCCACCAAGTGGCTCTCGCCCGAACTCGAGCGACACGAGATCATGGTCGGAGTCATCTCGCTCTTCGTTACTGGCAGCTTCTCGGCCTTTTTAGCCGCTTATATTGTGAATGGCAATCCATCTACAGTTTACTTTCAATTTGATGAGTATGGCTGGTGGTGGTTCTTCTTGCAATTCCCTGTGATATTTATTTATCAGGTCAGTGTTCAATAGAAATAAAGGTAAGCATATTAAAATAATCATCGTCATCAAACTTAAATAAACTATTATGTTTATTATATTACTAAAATTAAGACTTAAAAAAATTCAGCCAATCACCACGTATAACATTTTAATTTAAGGGAAGCTTAGTTACATAGAAATTTGATGTTCATAATAACACGAATGGACATTCACGGAACATGAAATATAAAAGAATTTCACAGTCCAAATAAAACCAGGACGACCAAAAATACTTTTAAATTATTATTTTCCATCAAAAACGCACGTTAATGCTTTAGATAATTTGAAATAAAACCTAATACTTTCTGCTGTCTTTGTCTGTTTGTGTTATTACATTTCTAGTTCATATTGATATTTTATTTTGAAGAGATTTTCGTGCATATTTGTCGTTTTAACATTTTTTTTTATTACTTTCAAATGTAGACATAGTAAAGAAATATCTGAAAAACGAATTGAACCCATATTTTTATATTGATTATTCGTAACACTTAACTAACTAGTCTGAATTTATTACATTCTATACTAGGTATACCGAAACAGTGTTAGCTGATTTTCAGGAGCTCTTCTCGAGGGATATGAAAAAGTTCAATTTCTAAGCTACAAACATTTACTATTTAGGTTAAGTAACATTAATAAAAAATGAAAAAAAAAACAAGTGAATTTATTTGATAAAAAGCTGCTGGAGCAACAATGATCGAATTGATATTCATCTTTTCACATATGACTTCACATTCTTCATCCAACACTATAGTGTGCTTCAAACTATAGTAGTGTTTCAATAGTAGAGTACACTATAGTATTAAAACACTACTATATTTGACAATACCTCTTTCTACCTTATAATCTGCTTGTAAATGTTTATCTAATACTGCATGGTCGCTCATCGTTAATCTTACCTGTGTTGGTGGCGTGCGCAGACAGACTTTCTGGTTTTGTGAAATATTGTGCGCCTGGCTGAAGCGGGCTCTTGGACTATAATAATGTTATTATCTACGAATGACCCCTATAACACAGGTTTAATCTAGCATAGGGGTCATTGCTTAAACTCTGTATGTAAAATAAAAATGTATGTACCTGCAAATAAGATCTGTATACACCTTGTGATTTTATTTTTTGAGTCAAATAAACTTTATTTTATTAACCGACTTCAAAAAAAAGGAGGAGGTTATCAATTCGGCCGGTATGTTTTTTTTTTTTATGTATGTACACCGATTACTCCGAGGTTTCTGAACCGATTTACATGATTCTTTTTTTGTTCGATGCGAGATGGTGTCGAATTGGTCCCATAAAAATTTTATTCGGATAGGCCCAGTAGTTTTTATTTTATGAGCATTTTTGTCTGTAGGTATTTGTGAATTTTGCAAGTGCAAGTTTGAAGTCGGTTGTTTTTAACGCAGTTATTACTTGTTTTATTTTATTTTTATTTTAATATCTATTATGATCCCGCAAGGACTTCACGACGTACATCCTGCACCGACTATACCACACGCCGTGGCTGTACGCGCGGTTCCACAAGCTGCACCACAAGTACAAGCAGCCCACCGCCTTCTCCGTCACCGCCATACATCCCGTGGAGATCATGCACGTGCAGCTCACCGACTGTCTGCCGCTCTTCCTGTTCCCTGTGCATTGGTGTGAGTTGCTTTCTTATAATATTATGTTGAGTATTTGTAATATTCATGCAAAATGCGAAGTTAACTAACGCAGTAGATACTTTTTGACTTTAGCCAGGACATACATACAGACAAGCAGACAAAAATTCTAAACCACTCCATTTTTGGCTGCGATATCGATTGTAGATCATGCTCCAAGTATTTTTAAAAAATAGTGTACAAGTTTGACTATTCTACGATTTTATTATAAGTATAGATTACCTGATCGTGGCTACTATCAAGTATTTTCCTAATTGATGTATTTTTCTGAAGCTAAATAAATAAATTCTCCCTAAAAAATCTGTTAGAACTTGTTACAGACGAGCGGCAAGTTGTGAACGGCAGAGGTAACTTCAGCCGTCGCCACAATATGTCGACAGTAGCAGTCACAACTTGCCGTTCGTTTGTAATAGATGCTTACAGTGTAAATAAATATTTATTTCATTCTAATTCTTATTTGACTGACCGGCTGGCAGTGGCGCTGCCTTCCAAGTCAGAGGTCGTGGGTTTGATTCCCACCCGGGGCAAATATTTGTGTGATGAACATAGATATTTGCGCTGTGTCTGGGTGTTAATTATCTATATAAGTATTTATTTAAAATTATATGTATGTATAAGTATTTATTTAAATTATGTATATGTATGTATGTTTATCAGCCATCTGGTTTCCATAACACAAGTGAATGCTTATAGTATCGGATTAGATCTTGCCGTGTGTGAAAGTTGTCCTAAAATATTTATTGAAGTGAAACTTCTTTATCGGGTTTGGAAAAAATTTAGTGTAATATTTTTTCGTTACGCGCCATCTTTTTATTATCCCTACCACGCGTGATTCGACGTATTTCTGTAAAGTTGCATATAGTAAATTATTTTTTGAAAAAGGTCATAAAGAAGTTTCACTTCTTATGTGTGTATAAGTTATACGAGTGGTTGAGTTGGTCAGGCATCCGCCCCGGAATGGCGCGAAAGGATGCGGGTTCGAGTCCCGCCTCGCGATCGAATTTTTTATATTCTTTATAAATTTATATTTATAAAGCATTTGAATGCCATAAAACCAAAAATATAAATTCTTACGTGTGTACACTAGTACACGCACACATTTTTGACGTGACAACGTCTTATAATTCGATAGGGCCGGTGCACACACGAAAAAACATGAGTCATGCGGCGTTACCTCGTTCTGAGGCGTTCCATGTACGGTTTGAAGTGCGAGCGAGAGCGCGGAACGAGCGACAAAGAAGCACAATCGGCCATAAGACGTTGTCACGTTCAACTATCGTCAGTAAACCGACTTTACAGACAACCAATTTTTTTATTTATTCTGTCCCAGTGCCCTTCTACATAGTAGTCCTGTACACGTACTACCACGGCATCATCGACCACTCGGGCATCGACTTCCGCGCGCGCTGGTGGCAGCCGTGGCAGCCGCCCGCGCACTTCCACGATCAGCACCACGAGTTCTTCCACTGCAACTTCGGCTTTAACATGATGGTGTGGGACCGGGTATGTGCTTTGGATTTTAATAATACATAGGTATTTATTTTTAGTAGTACAGTGATGGCTATCCGCCAACACGCACTTGGCCAGCGTGGTGGATTATGGCCTGTACCCTCATAGGAGGCCCGTGTCCCAGCAGTGGGAACGTATATGGGCTGATGATGATGATGATGATGATGGCTCAGTGGTGAACCTCGGTCTTTGATAAGTTCTGAGTTCGAGACCAGGCGATTTTTCAATTTATCTGCGCATGTTGTAACATCACCTCACACATCACTGCTCGAACGGCGAAGGAAAGCATCGTGAGGAAACCGACATGTCGAAGAATAACGACATGTGTCATAACCGTGGGGTTTTTTGCAGGAAGAATATAATATGTAGGCATTTCTTAAGGGACATGAGGAATATCTAATCGCTGCAACAAGGGTGCGGTACTTTAATCCTACTAATATTATATGTAGATGCGAAAGTTTGTGACGATGGATGTATGTGTATGTGTGTTTGTAGGTATGTATGTTTGTTACTGTTTCACACAAATACTACCGAACCGATTATAATGAAATTTAGCACACATATAGAAGGTAACTTGTCAGACCAACAGAACAAACGACTGCAACCTGATAGAATGCATGAGATAGAAAAATACATTTTATTGCTCTGGTGAGATCACGAGGGTCGGGGCCAACGATATGACTAAACAAGCGAGTTCGAATCTTGCCTTGTTATTTAATTTTTTATAAATTTTTAAATAATGTATTAATAATGTTTCTTATAATAACTTAATTTTCCAGTGGTTTGGAACAATGCGGAAGATGAACCGCGTGTACACAGAAAAGACATTCCACGGTGAAGCGCCTCCCATTGACTCGCCCGAAGCGAACAAAATCATACAAAATGACCCAGAAATGAGAGAAACTGTGGAAAAAATCAAATCCAACCTCAACGAAGCTAAATATAAATAATGATAACGCCTATTTTACTTACATTTTATATTAAGGATAATAAACGCCTTTAATCGGCACGAGTTACTTTCAATTACTACACTTTTATTAAATTTTAATTATTTTAATTGAAATTTTATGTTCTATATCCAGCCATTTATTTACCCAATTATATTAACAATTTCCATCTATATATTTTTCGTTCAAAACGTCTATTTTAATAAATTCTTATTCTTTACATTGTAATCACCAATTTGAATCCACTCAACTATTTTATTATAATTGTAAGTTTATTGTTAATTGTAATTTAAGCGATTAAACAATCTAAAAGATTGTGTGTTTCATTTAAAAGATTCCCCCGAGGTGTTTCTCGTATTGGATAAATTTATTGTTGGAGTCTGGAATCCCGCTCAAATTTAATGAAACTGCGAACAAAGAGTGAAATTTTAGAATTTGATTTCTTCGGTTACGGGCGTAATTGGTTCTTAATTGTCCTGTAACGTATCTTTTCAAATATTATGAGTACATAATTTTGTTACTATTTAAACTATAAGTATAAAAAGGAACAATAACGTTTTTTGTTAAAAATTACTGAATCAATTTAAAACAAATTGTTTACTTTGGAAAGCTAAAATATCTTTATTGAATAACATAAGACATAAGATGAAACATGGATGGAACACATAAGACGGAGGAAGCCAGACAAACGGCTACTCAAATATAAGTATAAATGCTGTAATTTTTAAATAGCTTTTCAGTTGCATGCTAGAAGCATTTACACGAAATTATGTGAAATTTTAAATAAAAATTAATAATTTATTTGAGCTATTAAGGAAATTTAACAGAAGATAGAGCTGGTGGTCTAACATAAAAGCTTTTTGTAAAGGAATTATATCGAAATCGGCATTTATAGCGGGGAAACCGTTTCAATTCCCACGCGTAGAGTCGTGGGTAGAGCTTATATTATTATATTTTGAGCTTATAAGTGATATAATATTGTTATTATTCCTACACTATTGACTTGAGGGGCTGAAATATGTAAATGACTTAATATTACTGGTACAATACCTGCGTACCTGCATACTAATAAAATTAGAGGTGTGACAGCTTTTCTAAAATAATAATAACAACAAGTCGTATCTCTTATCGTATACCTACATTTAATTAATACTATTATTACCAATAGGTAAGCTTTGCTCTTTTGATTTGATTAGATCTCTTAGAACATTATCAACAAAACGACAGCAAAGTAAGATCACAATCCTAACAATAGTAAAAAACACATAAATAATTGTACAAAGGCCAAACGAATAGGGATGAAATGTGACAGGGCTAAACAGGGTTTCCGTGACTGACAGAGAAAGGAAACAGTGGTTCAGGGAACGAATAAAAATACGATCTGCCTTGATCCCCGTGAGCCGCGGATTTAAACAATACCGTAGACAATGGGAAACTGCTTACTTGAGAAAACCGTCATATTTGTCGATCCAAATTATAGAATAAGTTATAGGAATTAATGACAAGATTCATAAATCGAGTAAAATTAATAGATCGAACAAAGTGCAAAAATTGTGACTCTAGGTTGTTTGTAAGTTAATTTTTTAGCGTTTAAAAGTTCTTTATGAATCGAATTTATTATCTACATTTCTGTAAATATTTTATAGTTACAATTTTCAGAAAATATGTTGCTTTACTCTTGAAGAACTATACGACAACACAATAAATACTAAAGATAAATAATTTACTTACTACTTATGTACATACCTATGTATAGTAAACAATTTCATGCCACACTAAATAATAAACTTATATTTAAGTAAAATCTTCCAATTAACACAAATTTGTTAATGGTTACAGTTTAGTTAGATCAAAATAGCTTCTTTCTCTTTGTTTTGATACGCCTTTCAATCTCAATTTAATTTGAAAATAATTATATTATACCTATGTATTTAAATAACATAGTATTTATTACAAAATTATCTAGTTATTTGAGTAGGATAGTCCATAGCATTTATATTGTGTTATCGTTTTATGATATAAGGGATGTATCATGAAAATCACTCTATATTTGCGAATGACGTCTTCGAAAAAAATCGTAAAACTTTGATTCAGTTTTATGTGAAGTTTTTAATGTAATTTATAAGATTCAAAAATATATTTTTATCATCACGTTAATCTCATTATATTTTGCAAATCCTACTGGTTGTTTTATGAGCTTAATTAAATAAAACTTAATAAATAATATAATTTTATTTTTACAACACAATATGGTAAAATAATTTACAATCTACATGGAGTTTCGAATACCACTTTACGATAATTTTCTTATTCTATAGTAGATAATTTATATACAAACGCACACGAACACAGCAAACTGTAAGACGTTTCAAGCAATATGAAGTGAAACATTTGCTTTTAAATTCGTGAATAACGCGCTGTGACAGGCTGCGTCAGCAACTATTGTGAGGAAATGCTTTAACTTACTGCATGTTCCAACTTGTTATACAATACACGTTTATGTCATGTTTTGAAGGCTTTCTAATCTAGTTGTGTATACAAGGGAGTGTTAATTAGTGTTGGGAGTTTAACAAATAGAATTATGTTTTGGCGTTGAAGAAACTGCGGTACTAGTGAAAGTGCTGGAATATCCTGTTACATATTTTTTTGTGCACTTTTTAGTCATAACCTTACATAATATTATGTCTTTAAAATATTGAAAGCTGTTATACATAAGAATACAAACGAGATATTAATAATAATATGTGTATTTAAAAATGAAGGAGTTAGTTATTTAATAAATCATCAATAACATATAATATGTTATAGGAATGGATCCACTCAAAAAGCTCAAAAAAATAGCACAAATAATTGAGAATAGATTTTAAATGAAAAATGTGAAGAGCAATAATTTTCTTAGCTTTACAAACGGGCGTCTATTAAATAGCGTTTATCAAAAGATGTCGCATGATATAAGAATAATACACCGTTCAGAAAGGAATTCCGTTTTTCATGCCGACCATTTATCACTCCTCTGAGACGGAAAAAATTGCGTTGGCCTTAAGGGGCCAGAAAATAATGGTCGGGTACCTACATTTGATTTATATTGCAGAAGCATTTTTCATACTTTAATTAAAGTCGATAGCGACTTTGTAATTTGCATACATAATGAAATGGGCTTTTTAAGATTGAATGGAAATTTTCGTTACAAGCGGTGTGCAAGGGGGAGAGGGGATGTTAATTTCTTGATGGAAAAATTCATTACCGCATGTTTTGCGAGGATAATGGTAGATAACGCCATTATTTATGAGTGATACCATAGTATTTGACTTTTATTAATGCTTTCATAGAATAGATATATTTACAGAGCGTTAAAAACAGATAATACAATTGTATGTCATCATCACCAGCCTCATAATATAAATTGTATATGACTATGTCGTATACCCTACCATAAACTACTAAATATCACACAAGTCGCTTTCAACATAAACATACAAATCACGTTATTAATATTATGTAGAGTCACATCAATAAAACAAATACTTATTCTGGGAGAGTTCACATTAATATAATAATATAACGTTCTATAAAAAAGCTCCTGACAACTAAAAAAGGTACTTACTGCTTTACATTTTGTATTTTTTTTATCTCAACTACAAAGCCTGTAAAATTAAATAGGCCTGTTTAAATGGAATAATTGTGAAGAAGTAATTTCATAATTTAATAAATTAAACCTGTTTTATGAAGTAATTCAATTTAGGCTGCGAGAATATTTTAATACTCTTAAATTATATTAGACAAATTGGGAGAGGCTATACTTTACCGAAATAACAAGTAATATCAAATGGAGTGATGGTGAGTGTGCGTTTTCATTCTTGTCGAGGTTTTGCGTTTCATACTACGAGCAGAATGTTGTACGACGAAGATTGTTTATTTTCTTGATTTTATATGAAACTAGCGGTTCGCCCCGGCTCCGTGGTGCATATTGACGTTTTCTCTACATAAGAAATATCCTCGTACTTTAAGGAATACAATAAAAAAAGAATTATCGAAATCGGTTCAGCCGTTCTCGAGTTATGCTTATATTTATATAATATATTTATATAAGCTTCGGAATGGCTTCGAAAATTACTTCCTATATGAACTTATCTAGTTATAAGCTCTATCTGTCCTCGGAAACATCTTAGCCTTCATTAAAATCTCTTCCTGGTTATCCAGTCACAATAACTGTGAATAAACCATTACCACGAGCAAATCCTTCCCAAAAGAACTATTATGCAAAGATCAGCATACTTGTACATTCATATTATAACGCTATCTAAGCTCGCCCGGTATCTCACAATATTCACGTCTTGTAGGCCCTCTCCATTACCGAGATATACTTTGCATAATAGTAAATCATAATATTTACCCGTGTTAAGAAAGGGTTCGCCGATATTGCGACGTTTACCTCTGAAAGGTAATTATCACGGTGGGCTGTGTGCACATGGAGCTTGTCTATTTTTTGCAATATATAATGATTGAACTCTACCTTAATATATCGGTTTCCTACTCGTTAACAAATGTATTATAATGTGCGAGGATGTATTTAAAATTTATTTAACTCACTAGCTATAGAACTCATTAGATAGCTTTAGAATCTTTTAATTAAGTATAATACGTAATAGCCACATGAAATCTTTGCAAAATGGTAACATCAATTCTCAAGAAAGGTTTTAGTCTTAATGTGAAACAAAAAAATGATACTTTATGTGTACTTGCATACTTGTATTATGTTCTTATATTATGCATAAATTAACACACAGAAAAAATGCCATGTATCTATCGGAATCGAACCCACACACTACGCCAATCAGGTCACACCTTGATCTTCCACGAAAGCTCTCAACATCGATGCCAATATTACCTACCAAGAACTACTATTACGTGACAGTAGGTACATCACAATGTCGATAGGTTAACCACGTTACTGTGTATGCAATAACAATTTTCAATTGCACCAAATTGATTTGCTTTTCAAGCTTCAAATAAATGAATTTCCAATCGAACTCTTGATACTACTTCAGGCTAAAATGGAAAAATATGCTGAATGTAGAGTCCGACTGTCCGAGATATCTATTAAAATTATAAAAAAGGAGGAAATACTGATTTATTGACTAAAACGTAATAAGATTAGAAACTTGTTATTGTGAAGCAGAACTAAAACAAGCCTCCACCTTTTATAAGGGAGCTAAGTTTGCTTTAGATGCTCGTAAAAGAGAAAATACAAAAAAAATTTCTGTGTTTAGTTCACCATACAGGTGAGTGTCATTGTTTTGCAGTAAGTTTTTAAAACTTTCTAATAAACTCATGTCTGTTTATCTACTTTAGTCAAGAGTAAATAATAAATTATTTGTTTGTTGATCTACGAAATATACTCAAATCATTTTTTATAAGACTACTTTAGAACATGAACACAAAATCTAATATATTTTCGTTATTGCAGCATTGTTTATTCATGTGATTCGTATTTTATGATCTTACGTTGAAACTCTCAAAGCTTAAAGGAATTCATATTAAATTAGTGTTTTATTACATTGTATCTTTTTTTAGAATGTGTAAGATAATGAAATAAAAAGCCTTATTATAGAATACATTCTTATACATTGAAAATTCATTTAAAATAAAAAAATAAATTTCATAGGACACTCAGTTGTTATTAAACTGTTTATTTATTTATGGCAATAAAATAATAAGATCAATTAATGATTATAAAAAACCGAACAGCTTCCATTGCAAACCATTTAATCATAATATGACTTTACAGAAACCAAGAAATGAGAGGATTGCTACATACGAAGTAAATATGTATCCAATCAAATGCTCTATGTATCCATTTGACATTAATCTTAATTTGTGTATATTTATTATGTACAATGCGAAATTTAACACGTATTAATTAATATCACTACATAGTGTAAAATCACCCACTATCTGTCTCTCTGTATGCATATTATCTGAAAACTACGCAACGTAGTTTAATACGGTTTATTTTAAAACACGTTGTATATCTCTAGAAATATTTTGTATATAATTTATTACGTATTAGACGAAGCTGCGGGTGGAAGCTAGCTATGTAACGAAACCATTATGTACGCAGCTCATTCGTAGAATGTATGCGACCACTTAATTTCCGACTATCTCTCACACCTGAGAATTGCGTCGGGGATCAAAACTTTAAGCACACGTGTGTTCATCGATTGCTCATATTAACTGTTAGTTTAGATCAATTTTGAACTTTAAAATGGAATCAAGTTAAAACTATTAATAACTTAATTTTTATTAATACAATTAAAAAAAAATATACTTAAATTATTAAAATATTGATCGAAAATACAGACCGAAAGATATTTTAAATAAACAATTGACATAATATTTAGTAGATGACAATCATGTTATGATATTATTTATGGAAAAGCAATAAATTGAGAACTATTTATTGACCGTCGCGAAACTTAATACCTGCCTAGATTGATTAAAATAATTGAAACACAAATAATATAAAGGAATTAATAAATGTCAGTATCAATTCCATCAGTTATTCAGTTGAGTATTTTTGTATTATTTGGGTCATTTTTAGTAACGT
The DNA here is from genome assembly GCF_905220415.1 of Colias croceus. NCBI lineage: Eukaryota > Metazoa > Arthropoda > Insecta > Lepidoptera > Pieridae > Colias > Colias croceus. Next base: position 11,424,950 of record NC_059543.1, read on the forward strand.
TCAATAACCAAAAGCGAAACATATTTTAATTTATCAAGGGTTTCATCTTTCCTATTATAAATATTTTAATTGGATGTCAAATAAATCGTCGAAACCCCTTAGCATTTTGTTTTGATTTTCAGCCATTTGAGGATTATTAATAATTGTGATATTTTTATTGATTCATTTTGCAATTGATTTTATTTTGAATCCTTTCTACTTTCAATGGCCAAGGGATGTAAGTACTAAAATGAGATTTGGTTAAAGAGTCGAAAGTATGTCAATTTTGCAATTAAGTACGTAAATTATTTATAGCGTAATGCTATTTATAATTTTGAAATAAAGTCCTTAATGAAAGCTTTTCCAATTATTTTTTTAAAATTCATATTTTGATGAACATTGAGATTTACATCGATGTAATGGAATAAAATACCTTAAGCTACTTACGAAATATCAAAATATTTTTCATTACGTATGAAAAACAGATTATATTTTAAGACCTAGAAACTATGAAACCTTAAAAAAGTATTGCTTGCATATTTTGGAGGACTATTTTTTAAAATATGCTATGTTTCTAATTAAAGATTTTTAACTTCTCAGCATTTTAAACGCGGTATATTTATTATATTATTGCCCGATGCGGACTTTTTGAAAACAACAGCGAACATTACATGGTCATGACGACACTGATAATAATCACGTTTAAAATTCGAAAGCCTTTAATTTCAAAAAGTATAATACTCTCGTAAAATTAAACACAATAAAATACAATGTTATGATTATAAATACCTAGCTCATCTAGATTATAATACACAATTTTTTTTTTTTTTTTTATTGAAATTATTATTACAAATTATTACTTACAATAACTTAAGTCTAAGTCCCACAAAACTGCACATGCAGTTTGTCTGTGGGATATTGTTGTCTAGAACAACAGAAAACAAAACTAACACCACACTATCAACAATGAAACACGTGGCACAAACTAAGAATGCACTTGAGTGTAGAAACCGCTTACCTCTCCCCGACCGACAAGCAAACACGCCAAAAGGGGCAAAAGAGTTGAAAGTGGAAATCTCGAGTGGAAAATTTCGGAAATAAACGTACCGTATAATCTGGCTCAAAGGTCCGCAGTCACACAATGCATAATGCAGGAGGCCCCGCGTTGGCCCCTTTGTGTACACGGCACAAGATACGAACTTCCAACACTTTTGATGCGAACTTTTCATTAAATTGTGACGCTGTCTAACTCTGCTTGTGCTGATGGATAATGTGGACATTTTCTATTTCTTGCGACAGTGGAATATGATAATTTTGTGTAATTTTTGAGCTTATTTCTATATTGTTAGTGTTTGATAATGTTATCTGTATTACAGATACAGGCTCATCACATTATCAAATCTAGAAAGAATCGGTCTAAAAATTAACCTTAAAATATATTATATTAAAAAATTTCAAGTTAAAAAGAAAATATGGATAAGACATATTTTGAGAACTTAATAATGTATCCGTAAATCTGTTTCATCATCATCAGCCCATATTATACGTTCCCACTGCTGGGACATGGGCCTCCTATGAGGGTACAGGCCATAATCCACCACGCTGGCCAAGTGCGTGTTGGCGGATGACACATGTCGTCGAACTTTTTAATTCTTCGACATGTCGGTTTATAAATTGAAAAATCAATTTATTTCCTGCGCGCTCGCCTGGTCTCGAACCTCGGACTTATCGATTCGAAGTCCGAGGTCCCACCACTGAGCCACCACTGCTCATAATCAATAATCAAATCTGTTTACGTATACGGTATTTTAATATTTGTTCACAATTATTCATGAAGAAATGAGTTGAATCAAAACCGATTTCAGATTTATTGTTAGTACATAAAATGAGAGTCTGGTTCCATTCACGAATGCCAAATACAATTCACAACTGTTCAACTGATCGATTTTCTTGGAAACCAGGAGGGTTCCTAGTGTCCTATGCCTTTCAGACTGATACATATTTCTGGGAAAACATAACCTGTTAACTGTAAACATAACCATGAAAATCTGAAACTTACACCTCTTGATCAATGCTGTTATCAGTTACATTTAAAAAGAAAAACTCACACCTTTTATAGAAAATTATCATTGCGCGTATATTTCTTACCTTTATTCAACTAATTTGTGACTCTATAACAAAGCAAACATTAGCAGTGTAAGCCTTTAAGATGTTAGTATCTTAAACAATTTTCTAAACGAAACCCCATACATACAGTCTTACATTTTATATGAGTATCGTTACTTTCGAGAAACAGATGGTCAAATATAAATCGCCATCCGCTGCTGTATTGTAAAAGGTTATTTTCTTTAATAGCACTTGTCTCTTCAATAAAATACTCTCGAGAACTGAGCTATATTTATGTTTACGTATACCTTTTATTGGAAAACAGTTGCCTAATGACAGCTTCTTGCGGAAACGTGCAGAGGCGGTAGGAATGCAGGGAATAGCGCGGAGAACTGTTTGTTAGGAAGTTTTAAGACGTTTGATGAATGTTTTTTATTTATTTACGAGTGTTTATGGATTTGGTTAAAATTGGTATGAATTTTTAATTCATAGTTTGGAAATAATTGACATTATTTAGTTTTGTAGGATAGAATAACTTTAATGTTATGCCGCAAGCTCATACAGTGTCTGTGTCAAACTTCGTGTTTTTTTTTTACTTGAAATGAACATTCGCATACACTGATATGAATAAAACTTTCTATTCATTGTAATCGCTTTTTCGTCACATCTATTACGAGGTCCTGGAATAGATTTCTTGTGGATCAGAATGGAAATCCTATCTACGTCTGTTTAGGTAAGCTTAATCAATATTTGCAGAGTAAATCGATCAGAACAGAAGTAAATATACAAGGCACTTCAGAATAAACAAAACGATACACTTAATTGTTAGCTTGAAATAAACCCATCTATGATACAGACTGAAAATAGTGAAGTAAATCCTCTCCAAATCCAAAACCTGTCTGAAGCGACGCAAATGGAATAAGTTCAATAAAATCGTTTTACGGAACTTCGCTCTGTATTGAAATGTTTGGAAAGACGATTTAAACAAATTTTCGGATCCCGATATTGAATCGGGATGTAGGATTGTATCTACGTTTTATGATATATTGGATTCAAGTGAGTTTGTGGAAATTGTCAAATGCATATAATAAACAATGGCTTTATCTATTGTGTAATCGCTATAGAATAAAATATGTATTTTATATGAAAATAATAAACATTAGTTAAAACTATTTACTGCTAATAAATCTAGTCTACAAAGGATTTTTCTTCCACAAGGATCTGATAGTGGAAAAATTCATTATAATACATTTCGCACAACAATCGCAGTTTTATACAACGACTGTATCAGTTTGTGATTAAGCGCTCAGTGAATTTCGTCTCTACATTAGAAATAAATAAACTGTAAAATACATAATATACAAGTAATATAAGTTTATATTTTTGTAGCCTCATAACAAAAATAATTTATTAAATATTATTTAAAACGTTCGCATCAAAACTCGAGCTACATCCATCTAAAATTATGTTTGTACAGCAAAAAGTTGTAATATCAGTTCTAATAAAGTGGAAAAGCTATACGCTCCAGCTTTCCATGAAAATTAATAGTTTTCGGTGCTCTAAAAATGTATTTGGGAGCATGGAACGGGAATATCAATTTTAAGATTTGATCAAATAAATCATATCTGATATTTTATCGATATCTCCTCGTGGTTTCTATTTTTCAATTTTCTGATGAAATACTAGTGTGTATCTACCATTTAATATACTTGTATTCGGTTGTATAGGTATACTTATATAGGTTCCGTATCGTACAAAAGTGTCCCAAAATTATTTTTGCTTTATTTTCCATTCTCCCAATAACAATTATTATTATTGACGATGAAAGCATGATCCGATTAAGGTTCAGGAGTTGAATTTTTCTCAAAGTTTAATATTATTATTATTTCATGTAGGTACCTACATCATCACTCTTATAATTTTTAAAGGAGTAAACCTACAGGAAAAACAAAAAAAGACTGATGATGAATAATAATTATAAAACATGAGGTTTTCATTAAAACGAATAATTGAAATATTAAACAAATAAAATTCTTTACTCCAGCATTCATAACGCCCACACAACTTTCACACTTACAACTTCCAACTTAAATATACTTTCAAGCAGATGTTTTAAGAGAAGTTATCGTAGTTCAACCAGATATAGTTTATAGTTAGAACTTGGTATCACCGGGTTTTATATTTTTGTATAAAAATGCGTTTTATTGCACTGGAAATAAAAACCAATGTTCCGTATCCATATTGTGACTTATGATAACTATTGGTTTCTTACATTAATTTATTTACAAATAATCCTACTAAACTAATATTATACATGCGAAAGTTTGTGAGGATGTGTGTTTTTGTTTGTTACTCTTTCACGCAAATACTACTGAACCGATTACAATGAAATTTAGCACACATATAGAAGGTAACTTGGATTAACGCATTGGGTAGGTATTATCCCAGAAATCGCACGGGAACGGGAACTATGCGGGTTTTCCTTTGAAAACGCGGGCGAAGCAGCGGGCGGAAATCTAGTTTTACAATAAAGCTAGAGCTCTATAATAAAGGAAATCATAATAAAATATTAAAGCTATGTAAACCTGAAAATTACATACATTCGCATAAAAAACCGATAGTGCATAAAATCAATACAGAAAAAAATAAACATCCAAATATCCTTAACAGTTTCCAATATATTTTCCGATACACGTGTCCAAATAAAATTGAAATCTCTCAACAAGTTGTACCGTATCGAATATAGACTTACTTTTTTGTATTCTATTAATTCATTGAAGTGATACGTGGCAAATTGGAAATATGGTAAAACTTTAATCCAGGAGTAATTTTAAATGGAACACGTACTCTTTGTACCGTGTTTTATTTTGCATACATTTGCAAATTATTACAAAAAATATATTTACTCTAAGCAACGTGTGTTTTGGGAAAATGCAGTGACATTGTTTGTGTTCATAATATGTATAAATTATTAAATAAATTATGCGCTTTTGACCGGATTGAAACTTAAAGATCTGCAAAAATCTATTAAATACCATATTACAGTAAGTATGGCTACATTGCGAAGAAGAGGGACGATTATAAAATTATTGCAATTTATATAAAAAAAATTAAGATACATGTATTGTTGTTGTGTTGTGTTCAAGAGAAATTTTTATCTAAAAACTAGCGGCCCGCCCCGGCTTCGCCCGTGTTACATATGAAAAATAGATGTTGGCCGATTAGACTTACCCGATATGCACAGAAAATTTCATGAGAATCGGTCCAGCCGTTTCGGAGGAGTATGTCAACGAAAACTGTGACACGAGAATTTTATATATTAGATATTAAAAAAATTGTTTGTATTGGCGAATTTTGTTTATTCACACCCTTTTTGGGGTGAATTTTAACAAATTCCTCTTTAAAGCATCCCTAGGATACTAACGGAATATTTTATTCAAATTTCAAAACCTTTCTTTATCGATCAATATCAAAATACAACATCAGGGGTGCCGGGTTCAAACCCTGCTTATAAACTGTATACTTTAAAATTTTATTAAAGGTAGGTAACAATCGCACTGTATTTAAATACATATATCTAATATACGGGGTTGTATTTTTTTAACCGACTTCAAAAAAAAAGGAGGAGGTTATCAATTCGGCCGGTATATTTTTTTTTTATGTATGTACACCGATTACTCCGAGGTTTCTGAACCGATTTACGTGATTCTTTTTTTGTTCGATGCGGGATGGTGTCGAATTGGTCCCATAAAAATTTTATTCGGATAACCCCATAGTTTTTATTTTATGAGCATTTTTGTCTGTAGGTATTTCTAAATTTTGCAAGTGCAAGTTTGAAGTCGGTTGTTTTTAACGCAGTTATCACTTTGATGAGACGATTGCCGACAGTCCCTTTTTGGCACAATCTATTTTACGTAATACTTAACACAATTAACTACTTAACTATATGATTTTACTCTTTAGTTAACCATAGATTATATAATTGCCGGCTCTTCTCTGCAGAAACTGCTTTCCGAAAAAAAAAGATTGAGTTTCAGTTCAGTTTAAAATAATTTATTTAATAACCTATGTTCCAGTGTATCAATATAAAGCAAAACGAGTGTTTTATATCGTTACTTTATGCTTATACCTAGTCATTTATTATGACATCATCGTTAAAAGTATCGTTTAAAAGTTAATGTTTCCTTCGTCAATCTTGTTTAGATTACATAAAAAATATCATAATCTACTATCTATTCAGAGTAAGGTGAATCAAAAATGAAATGAAAAATATTTTGTATTGAACATATAGAATCGTCACAACATGGCTTCGACTCAAAATAATTAGTTCTACAAACTGAACAATAAGTTGAATGATCTTAAAGTAATCTCAATTCTGCGAATAGAGATGTCCATAGCACGGCTCTCAATTCTAAATGAAATTTGCAAAGCCAGAGCATTATATACCGGTTCTGCTTTTTGTCTGTTCAACAATAACTAAAGACTTGTTTATACTCTTGCTGGGTCTTATTTTAATTAATTATTCATAAATAGAAAAACTATAATGAATTAAAATCTCACCGACGCGGACGCAACTTATAACGACAAACATCATACGACATAAAAATTTTAAAGATCAAAATAATAGTAATTTCTACCATCAATCTTATTGATATTTCTTCCAGAGAGAAAACTGACGCACTTTTTCTCTGTTATATTTAGTTCCTTTTATCTAAATAGATAATATAATAACTTATCTTCTACACCACAACACAAGAATTTACAACTTCTTTGCGTTCATTACTTATTTCTTCAAAACGTAATACGTGACTAGTTATTTTCTTGCCTAAATCTCTGAAACCCAAACACAAATGTACACTTTTCACACACGTAATCCGATTGCGTTACCTTCAAGGACCGCTTAAAGCCTCGGCGAGAGTATAACCGTGGCATAAGCCGCCTTAATGAAGTTCGAACCGAAACAATGGTCGTGCGCTAACGAGCGATAACGCTCCAGACGACAAATTAGTGGACCGCCTCGGATTGCCCATAAATTGCCGACAAATTTTATTATCTTCACCGGCCGGTCGCAGCCCATTGTGTACAAAGAGGACGTGTGCAGTTTACATAAACTTAGGGGGTTCATTTAATTTTCTTTTAGTCGCGACTAATAAGTAGGATCAATTTTGGGGTTCACGTATGTCGCTTAGACCTCGACTTTTGCAAACAATGCAAAGGGAATTTAACAACTTTCAATTATCATACACATAGGAAGCTATCTTCATAAAACTATAATTGTCTTAACAAACGATATTTGCTTCGTTTCGTTTGTAAAATTTTAATCAACGTTATGCCAAATGAAACTCTATGAGAAATTATTTCGTCAAGATAGAAATGTGTTATTCTTTTGCCATTATAATAGCATTCTCAAGCTAATAGAATCACAAGTTGACCCACTGAAGTAAATAGGTCTATCAGAAGCATAGCAATAAAAAAATGAAAACTTTCATCAATATTAAAATAGAAAAAACCGATACAAATAATAGCTCATTAACTATTCCGTATGTAGGAATACTAAGATACCAAAACTACAAAGCAGCTGTATCTATACACGCATAAGCAATACTCCAATAAAAAGGCTATAGCCAATAAAAGGTCAGGGTCGTATTATTGGCCGTGGAGCCATCAGCAATACCGTTACCGACCCAATCGGGTCAGAACGAAGCAATTTCGGGCCTATCTCAATATTAAATAAAGCCTGATTGTAAGTCGAATTGTAACGTGGATTGAACGCGGATTGCCCGGGTAAAACTTTCATGGGATGATGTTGATTTGGATATTGGATTGTGTTCAAGTTTTGTTGGGTTATATTTTAATATTTAACTCCAAAAGGGTATTGGAGTTTCGGCTGTTCATTGACTGAGTTAGTCGGCCTAGATCTTGATGTACTGATTTTGAATGAAAATTGTTTGATATTTGAATTTTGTATTAAAAAGGACTCTTACTAATTTTGCTATGTATATTTTAAAACATGACGTTAATAAATATTTGTTTATTATTATGTAATGTGAAGTAAATAAATAATAAATAATAAATAAATATTATAGGACATTATTACACAAATCGACCTAGTCCCACAGTAAGCTCAATTAAGGCTTGTGTTGTGGGTACTAGGCGACGATAAATATAATATTTAATAAATACATATATAGATAATAACACCCAGACCCAAGAACAAATAATTGAGTTCATCACACAAATATTTGCCCTGACCGGGGATCGAACCCGGGACCGTCGGCTCAGTAGGCAGTTACTTTACCACTGCGCCAACCGCGTCGTCAAGTCGAAGTGTGTGAAAAAAGTAATTATTTATATCCGATTATACCGTACCTGCAAGATTCTTTAGTGTCACGTATGTGTTTCTGTAGATCTATATAACCAATAGAGCAAGTCCTTTAGATTAGCAATCAGACGTATCGAATAATATGTTATGCCTTACAAAAATGTAGGTATTACCTAAAACTATACTAGTAACCTTATTCTTTCAAAGATTAGAATCAAAGATCTTCAAATTAATACCCAGCCTACCTTACAACATTACGGCTAATATAAAGCCGAATAAAACTATTCCAAAGAAATCAGTTTAGCGAATCTCTCTGTCCGATCTAAAGTCCGTTCTGAAGTTGTCACACAATATTAACCCCATAAATGAGGATCAGAGCTGTTATCTACATGGTCGTAAAGTTTGACCCAAGTTTGGGTCAAAGGATGAAATGTTACTTTAAAACTTACGCCGGATTTAGAAGAGGAAATTTTCTTTGTATGTGTATGAAAACTGTGCTCAATGTTGTATGGTTTCTATAATATAACCATGAATATCTTAATACATTCTAGCAAAGACGACAAATGTATGAAAATATTAGGAGGTATCTACTACCCACTATTTCATTACATATTATTTTTAATAAATATATTGGGTAATACTTCGAATGGGTAGAAATTAATATTGAATTCTTTACTAACTGTTATGTTGTTTATTATCAGATTTATAACATTCAGTAAAATCTGAATCTATTAACATCACAAATCTTGATATAAAAATACTTCCCGTTACTCCAATAATACGCAGAATCCAAATAATTCAACTATACAACATAATCACTTATCCAATATATTTATTAATAGAATCTGAAACATAATTAGAAACAGGATATTAACAGCTTCTAAGCAGTACTAAATATTCAATGAAAAGCGAGCAGCGAGTGGAACTAGGTACAGTTAATTAGTTCTAGTTCTAGACTCGTATAGACTTAATCCTTTAAGCTCAGCATTGATGTCACGTCTCTTTTGGGGAATAGACCCTGTATTCATGGCCTTAATCGATTTATAGGAAAACTAATTTATTACTGTGATAAAGATTTTTCAGGATAAAGTTGGTGTTAAGAATATTATAAAGTATCTGATAGGGATCATGTGAGTATTTCTTAAAAAAAAGAAATATTCTTGAATGGAAAGTCTAAAAGTAAAAGTTTGCTTTTGTATGTTTACGAAGTATTAATACGGTTCTTATTCGATCGAGGCAGAACCAAATGATCTCTTGTTTATTATTTAGTAAGATTTTAATTATAGAAACCTATTCATCATCACAATATCGAATATATAATATAATGAATAATTATTGTGATCAATATTCATACTGAATTGTGATAAAAAAATAATGCTCTTGTTTTAAATAAGATAAATATTTCAATATAATTCAGGGAACTAGTTAATATTACCATGCCATTATGTTTGTAAAATATCTAATTTAGCAAGTTGTTAAAATTAGATGACTAATTTATTTCAGACACACACACACACACACACACTTACACAAACACACGCACACACATACACATACACACACAAATATATATACATTCATAAGATACAGTTTCATTCGCCACACCCGCATTCTCTTATACACCTTAAATTTTACACATTTTTTTTTCTCTTACTCCCTATTGTAACCAATTTTAATTTATAATAATGAAGTACTTGCTAAGAGGCTTTTGTGTATTTATATTAGAGGCAAGCTGTTTCTCCTAAACACAGGTTGCCCAGTAACCTAGCTAGGGAAACATTGGCTTGTATAAATAATTGTTTTGGTAGCCTTTTTATTTATATACTTTTACATGAATATTAATTGTATACCTATTGTAATAAATTGTAATTGTAATTATTGTATGTATGTATGTTTAATAATAATAAATAAATAATAATAATAAAATAATAAATAATAATCTAAGTATTAAGCAACAATTAGCCGACTCGCTGATGTTTATTTTTCCTTTATTCAAAACGTGGTTCACCGAAAATATTTTAAAGAGGAACGAGGGCTTGTCAATATTGATTCATTTCCATTCAGCCTCTGCACACATTAACTCAATATAAACTTTAATAAAACCAATCAGAACGTTATCGATGAAACATGTGGTGTAAAACAATTGAACTTATTTAAAGTAATGTTAGGTTTGAAATTTTTGAAAGGTTCTTTTTATAACACACTGGCGGTCCGCCCCGGCTTCGCCTGTGGTACATATTTACATTTTCTCTACATAAGAACCATCCTCGTACTTCAAGGAATATAATAAAAAAAGAATTATCGAAATCGGTCCACCCGTTGACGCGTGATGCCGTGACCAAGGGGTTTCATTTTTAACCGATTTCTTATAGATTCAATTTTAATTTTAGTAAAAGAGTACAAGTTTTTTTTTACTGATAAGTAAGTAAATAGCTTATATTATGTTAGTATCAGTTTACGTATTTTTATGGTAAAGCTGTCCATATAAATATCATGGAAATGAAACAAATGAATCTCTTCTTCGAATATGGATTTTGAGAATCAAAAATACGATTTTAAAACGTCAAAAATTCAGCCGAATGTCGGAAAATCAAAACAGTATGGATATGTAGAATGATATCCTGTGCTTGCTAACAAGTGATATTGCGGTGTTATAAAATCTATGTCGTTTTTATTATTACAATTACTGTTATAGTTACGTTTTTAATATATTCAATAAATTATACAAAGAAACAGATAGATTTTAAAATGTTTGTTCTTTTTACTATCTCATGCATTACATACACGCATACTATATAAACAACACTAAATATACTAAACATTGAATATAATCCGTGGTTTATAAAAATCCTTACCATAAACCCAGATTGGTCGAGCCCGGCTCATCAACATTACGTGACTTGCTTGCTACTCTTACATCTTTGCACAAAGGATATCCCTTACAATAACTATCGTATTACATTATTTGACTCAAGTCACCCCAATCATGGAATACCTAATACCTACTTGGATAAGGTAAAGGGTTGAAATTTTAGACTTTCTGTGTATATTGTGCAGTATTATGTACCTATTTTGAGACGTTTTAACAAGTAGTAAAGTGACTTTTCTGTTGGGTATCAGCAGGGATTAATAATAGTATTAATGTAAATATGTGTATTTTAGTAACTTAATAAAATTTGTGATAAAAGGCTAATAAAAATATACGACTGATCACAAATCACCATTGTTGTTCCACACCTAAAAAATAAAGGGTTGTTTGTTTTATTTAGGGTATATTATTATGTTCGTTCTTTATGAAATTCATTCATTCAATCAGAGTACCCAACCTGCAGTTTAAATCTCACATAAAAAATCATCTAAATTTTCCGAAACATAAAAGACGAAGAAGACGAATTCATTTGTGATCTGATAAAATTCGGAATACCAATGATTTCGCTTGACATTACTGAAACAGTAACCTCCTAACATGCAAATAAATACCAGAATAATAATTCAGACTTGAAAATAATATACAGCCATTTGAATTAGCATAAATTTTCAATATTACGTAATAGTTCCCATTGTTTAATCAATAGCAATTTGCGGCTAATTTTCAATTGTACCGCTGCGAGCTATTTGCGTATCATTAGTTTATCAATTACAGAATATTATATTGTGCTGTGATTTATAGCGCATGCTCTAGTTTCCCTGTATTTATCACGCTTTTGAAATTAGTATCCTTTGATAATATTTTTGTAGGTGTTTTAAACATGTTATACAATGAATTAATATCATAAGATGTACACAATCAAGAGCCCGTCCGATTAGGGCCCTTCTGGCCTCCTCCACTCAAGCGACAGCTCAAGCCGAGGTTCGTGGTCCCCGTCAAGGGGGGACGCCCTTGTGCATGTCGCTACCAGGGTGAACCTTCAGTTCACCCCCGCGTCCGCGTTAAAATGTAGAAGCCCTTCTGGCTAACATTGAGAAAAACCTTACAAAAAAAAAAAAAATAAGATGTACACAATCAAGAGTACAAATAATACTATGAGAAAATTAAGAAACAAAAATTACCTATAATATGATCGAACGATTAAAAAAATATAAACTGTAACAGCGAGTATGTGTGTGTAAGAGCAATTTAAAAAAACCCATAGGTTACACTTTATTATATATTGTGTGTCTTTATCCATTAATTTTGGACCTTTGAATTAATAATTCTGTCTAAAAATAGTAATTTAGTAAGGTAAATAATTTCACACAAAACGCAAAGAAACTGACAAAATGAAGCAACATTTTAAATGCCACATGCCCCACAAAGAAGACAGGATTAATTATATTATTCAACTAACAGTGTACGAGAAACACGCACAGCGAAGCAATTATCGAGTTAGCGTGTCACTAAAAGTTAACTGAGACTTTGCCTTATTAAGCTGCGATAACGCTCGCTACACAACTATTAAAACTTTCTTAAGTAACAATACAGTGTTGACGTTAAACTATAGCTTTAGGGAATTAAATTACTATTTTACTATTATATTTTTACAGATTATATGAATGATGTACTAGGGTTAGATGATGATGATGAATTACTCGCGCAACCAAACATGATTTTTAACAGAATGTTTAGTACCTAACTTATTTTATTACTGAGTAATTCAAAACTATCAAGTCAATTTTTCATATTTTTGTATAAAATTATTTTATAGGAATGATTCTATGGATAACCATAGAACCATTCCTAAACACAAAACCAGCGAAAACATTGCAAAATTATCGACACATTTCGACAAAATTGGTCGTGCAAATACTACGTTTTGTCAACTTAACATTTCCCTTTATAAACAAAAGCCACTACGCCATTATCCGGCGAATTAAAACAAGATAATTCGATTGTGAGCACGTTCACTGAAATTCAGCCCGAGCCGGTAAACTAATCGGCTAATATTAAATAAACATTGGCGTAATTAGCTTTGAAATGTCACAGCTACTGCGTATTATAAGATGAGAGGTTGTGTATTCTTAGGTGGAAAGGTTGAAAATGGTAAGCATCGATATGATTGGGATTTTGTAAAGACTTTTGAAGCTTTCGCGGTAACAAATTGGAAAACAGATCATAACATTACAATAATTATTATACATTTCATTTGAATATAATTCATGTATAGGTAGATCATTATATTATACACTTGATTAGGGTTATTTTGTGAAGCAGACGTTATTCCTTTACAACCACAACTCAACCAACTATGACGTAAACAGGCTACTCAAGGACCTTCAAACAACAGTATAAAATACGATTGAAACGCGCTTGAATAAAATTCAGCGTCTGAGCCCTGAACAGACGTCAAATGAAAGGACAGTTACCATCAAAGAGCTCCGAAAACAATTAAATAGAAACATTGCGATGTCACAGCATTTTAAAGGGTTCGGTAACAATTCTTCACAGTATAATTTATACAGTGACGTTTGTTTCCCTCCGTGATAAATTAAACTGCTGTCGCATTAAACAAGATAATGCCGAGCGACTCATTATTCCTAATAATGTTGTTTTGTTCGGACATTAATTTAGTAAAGTTGTTCTCTAAATAAACAAGTTGGCGTTTGTTAATGACGTCTGTAAGTTTGGTCGGATTTCGTTCTGTAATGCTGTGGATTGTAATTTTGGTTAACGGCGTACTGAGTTTGATTGGTGATCTGTTATTTAATAATGAATGCGTGTTTATAGAGATATTCTTTATTATAATAATTAAACTTGATGTTGTGATCTCATGAAATTTTTATTGCATCGATTGCAAGCAATGAAACTACGTTTTGCAATCTAATCTTATTATAACTTTACTCGTATGCAATTCCATACTCCTAAGCTGTGTTTCGTAATATTTTTATAACAAGAAAAAAATATAATAGCTAGCTAAAAACCTATATGTAACTATAGTGATGATTAAAAAACCCTTAAGTACCACTTTAACTAATTTCGTGGTTGATGTATCTATCCCCATCAAATATAGTAGTTACACTGCCATGCTGTTCCCGAGTGTTCTCCAATACCTATTCTAGAAAAAATTGTTGGGCTCGCCAAATCTATTAAGTCAATAGCGTCAATCTATTTCCTTTTTGCCCTAATTTTTCAGTTCAATTCGTGAATGAATAGAGATAAATTTGTTAGACACTATTGACCTTGGAGTTTCTGAAAAGGTGATTTCCAATCGGTGTAGAATGTAGATCCTAATTCAGATTTCACTTTAGATGGCATGATTAGATAGAGAAAGCTTTAGGGAAGTGCCTCCGGGTCCCTTGCTTTTGGTGTAAAGGTGATAAAATTTGACACGCTGTCTTTCTCTGATTCTTATAAAACTATCCAGAACTTTGTGTATTATCAAATACCAACGCCATGATTTCCGAACTATGTATTAATAATTGGAAACAATACAACTATAACACTACAAAAATAAATTTCCTTAAATTATTAATATCCCTTCCATAAATCTCTCCAGAGTTCTTCCTCGTCCTTAATAAAAATAAATCGATACATTTCCCAAATTCAAATAGAACGAAATTAGAACAAAATCGTGTAGAAATTTTTACGACTAGCCACTTATAAGGAAGTGAATTTGTTACAACGCCATAAATTATTTTTTAATGTTCCCAATGTCTTGAAATTAGAGTAATTGCCTTGGCAGCACTGTTAACATGAAAATGTACAAGGATATGTCAAATAAATGCTAAAATAGGAGCCATTTAATTGCAAGTACTACATATGTCTCTACTTTAACAGAAATATGTACCATTTTTGTGTTGAAAACATTATAACCGCTTTAGAGAAACAACTGCTTTGATATTTTTAGGAATAGTATATTACTTTACTAATAATAATTAGTTAACATGTCATGACAAAACGTCTAAGCCATTAACGTTTTGTTATCATAATAATAACTAGCTTTCCGCCCGCGGCTTCGCCCGCGTTTTCAAAGAAAAACCCGTTCCCGTAGGATTTCCGGGATAAAACCTATCCTATGTCCTTTCTCGGGTATCAAAATAACTCTATACCAAATTTCATGCAAATTGGTTCAGAAGTTAAGGCGTGATTGAGTAACAGACAGACAGACAGAGTTACTTTCGCATTTATAATATTATAGTATGGATTATGTATATTTAACGTCCTACATTTATTGGTATGTTTCTAGACCATACTAATGTAATTCCCGATAAATTACTTTTCCGATTCAGGTACCAAAAAATAATATTTCTTACATACTGTATAAACGAAGCATGCAATTATTTATTTATTTTTTAATTTCACGACGATCTTCGGTGGAGGTGTTGTACATTCCCCGGTGGCAGCTGGCACAATCCACGCCGAAACGTGCTCGACGCCCACATTATCATCTTAATCATCATCTTATTCATCATAATCATCTTTAAGAAAACAAACAAAATTACAAATAAAATAATTTTTGATTATGCTAATTTTATTTTCCTACCTTCAGCAACAGTAGTTGATAAACAAAGTTCTTTTTAATAAGATAATTGAGCACAGAAAGCATTCGCAGCACTGTGAACTAATTTTATCGACCAAACATGTAAACTCAATTAGCATCTAATTCATATTACACGATTTCATCAAAATCAAAGCTTTCTTTATGCATTTTGAACATTAAATTTAAATTAATCACTGTTAAATGGAGTTTAACCAGTAATCTGTTTGCTATACGCATAACATTATGTAGATTGCTTGAATTAAACCTATATTATACAATTGGAATTGTTCAAAGTATGTACCGGACTATGTGCGCAATTTGCAACAATTGAGATATTGATACATTTGTTTCGATTTCAATGCAAAAGTTTGTAATGAATTTCTGAATATTTTGGATATGACCATCAAGGTTCAAAATAAGCAAACTTAACCACTGGCGCCTACGCAAGTCTTACGGGCATTCAATTCAACAGCACTCAAACCTCAAATTATTAGTTTAAAGTTCATGATATAAGTTTGAAAATTCTTATATATGATTTTATTCTCATCGTTATTACAATTTCATATTATCTAGAATATTATCGCTTTATGTCAATGATTTACCCAACAATTATTATTATATCAACTGACAAAAAGCAAATATCTCTGGGAAACAATGGAAAAATAAATAAGCATTTATTATGAAAACGGGTTGTCAATTTTAGCACACGACAGATCTCGAACTTGTCAGAAGCAATAATCACGAAATGATCTCAAATGGAATAGCGCCCGTTAGATTCGTATCTACGGTTGCCATGGCAACGGGAACAAATTATAAAAATAATGAGGGTAGCGGGGCCAAATTGAATTTATTCAAACAATAACAATAAGACGTCAATACGGCGCAGCTATTCCCGGAATAATGCTAATTTGTACAGCGCTATTTAGAACAATTGTTTCCACTTCAGCACAATGTCTGCTCGACTTTGAGAAATTGGCCAATTTCTTTGTTCTTGAGGTGTTATGAGGGTGTAGGGCGTTTTGATTTAATTTTTATTGGAAAAAGATTCCACTTAACAGTAATGATTACAGTTGGAGGGGTCGGAAAAAGGCTGAATGAGAAAAGCTCAAACCGAACGTAATGTCGTCTATGATTATGAATAAAATTTAAATGTAACTGATAGTGACTGCTTTGATACAAGCTACCAATTAGCGTTTACTAGATTTAGCGTTTAATAGTTCGTATCAGTGAAGAACAGGTGAAGAATCCATTTAGATATTTTTTGCTCAATCTCAAAAGTCAATTACTACTACGTTTGTTCGATTATAATTTGGTAATACGGTAAGCTAATTTTTACTTGATACAGCTAATGGTATAGTCACTAGCAATGTTATAAATAACAGCGTGTGTCTGTTACGGTCAGGCCGATTTCAATTATTTTAATAAAAACCGTTCGGGATTAAACCTGGACTTTTATTCAATCAGTATATCCTTTATTCAGGTCAATTAAATTTCACCCAAATCAGTCTAACATTTTTTACCAAATTGGTTTACTTACATATCAACTAAAATTTTGTAGCCTTTATATACAGATGTTGATGTATATAGTTGGGAACAGTATATTCGATTATTAGGGCTAGTGTAATTAGCACCTTCCTCTATAACTGTTAACAGTTTGAAACTATAGTTGTAGCAATGCCTTCATTGTATTCAAATTGAGACTATCAGCGAACAAAATTTTTTTTTTCATGTGCTCTATTTAAAAAAAATTCAACTATAAATAGATCTTATTTATTCTACTGTTTTAGGTGCCACAAAGACACAAAAACCTAAATAATTTCTTCAAAAAATCAACCCAACAACCAACAACATGTTTTTCATATATTAATCATTTCCCATATATTTTCATTAAATATAAAGGTATAAAAAACATAACGCCATCTTGAGATAACGCGTTATTTACAATCGTTGGTTGAAAAAATATTTCAAGGAAAGAAAAGTAGAATCTGAACCGTAAACAGGGAAATGTATGGAAACATCGACGGGACATTATGTAAAATGAAATATATTTATCACACGTGCTTGTACAAGTTAAAGGCGGATATTTTTAAGCTTAGAAAATCGTAGTTAAGTGTTTTTCAAATAAGCACACACTTATGGGGTCATATACTTTGCTTTTTATTTCATCATTGTAATTATTATCAATAATACAACATCAAATTAAAAGTTAAATTATTCAATCAGGTTTTAGAATATAAACTTTTACAAATTTTTAATATTGATTGAACAGGCACAGTACAGAGACTAACGGTTTTGTAAGTTCCTTTCAGCTTAGTACACCCATGGTGGGACAGCCTGTACTAAATGGATTTTGCTATAAAAAAGCAACACACGTTTTTTTCTGTTTTCTTCCCAAGACCTTCACTATATCGTCAGCTCACCTAGCAGGCTAACGTTGAACCTTTCTTTGTCGGGTCTAAGATTCTGCTTAAATACTACCAAAATATGTTTATGTTTTACGTAGATTTATACCATTGATTCGGCTTGATATCATTGATTCGGAGACCAAACAATATTGTGTCATGGAAAAAAATAGAAAATAAGAAAGGTCAATGCCAAGAGGTAAAAATACATTAATATGATAAGGATCACTGAATTTATTTCACAGTTCAATAAATTTTCCTTATCCTTATTGATAATATACTCGATATTATGATACTTGAGCCTTTATTGTTTAGCGCTTTTTTTGTAAAATTATTCCAAAAATAAATGTACATGATATAAATTGAATCTATTCTTCAAAAAGAATTATCGATAAAATAAGAACATCTTCTATTGGTATCGTCCTCGTATCTTTTTATAGACTTCAATCGTCAAAGAATTTTGTAGATATCAATACACTTACAGTACCTACTATCGGTTATCCAGATACGTGTAATTGAAAATATGACAAATCTGGGGTTCCTTAACTACATTGGTAGTAAGTAAGGTAGTAATGAAGTATCTTGATAAAATAGCGCTTTCCTATCGAAACTAAAAAAGTTAGCTGAAACAATAGATTTTATTCCATCTACGTCCGAACTAAAAATGCGAAGACAAGCACTATTTACGCGTGCGTGAAAATACATACATTTATAAAGAATAGAAAAAATTCGATCACGAGGCGGGACTCGAACCCGCATCCCTTCACGCCAATCCGGGGCGGATGCTTGACCAACTCAGCCCGTGAGCCAGAGCGATAGAATTTTTTTTATTCTTTATAAATTTATATTTGTAAAGCATTTGAATGGCATAAAACCAGAAATATCAAATACATACGTTCGCAATTATAATATTTAGTTAGGAAAGTATACGACGCTCATCTCTCACAACCTGTGCCTTCAGATGGTGCCAAATTCAATTATAATTCTCCCATCGACTCCATTATCTTCTTTTCCACTCCTTGACTTCATGTGTCGATAAGAATTACGTTTTATTGTCTTCGAATATTTTCGAGGTCTTAGGGAAACTTGGGATGCTTGTTGTTTCGTTTTTATTGTTCGTGTTTTAACTTGCGTAGAGTTATAAAAACAACTTTGATTGTGCTTTTCTTATAACGTGTTCTATATAATATATTGATAATTGATCTTTTAATATTTCGAGACAATTAATTGAATATATTGTGTAATAACAAATCATTAACGATTTCTGCGTTTCTCTTTTATAGAAACAAATTTTCATTATTCACTGTTGTGAGGTAATTGAACTTTTTATCTTTTTATTTGTTTTAAATTAAAAAATCCTGAAAGAATAAGTTAAGCGAAACGTCCTGAATTTCCAACAGCATATTTATAGCGTAAAGTGATTGCTTTTCTACATTATAATAATGGGTGTTTCATTAACTTTTCTCTCCAATCATATTATATTTGTTATATACCTCTCGAATAAGGTTTCTCCTAATAATTTCACACGCAACCGTTACATTGGGATATTTCTTTTGATTAGTACAATCCGGTCGCGCGTGTCCACGCATAAAGTATGAATCTTGATGTATTGATCGGAATTCTGAACTATTTGTATAGATTAGGACGAATGTGGTGCACATGACGTGATTAAGCGGTGTTTTGAGATACTAGACGTAAGCCGCGGCTTCACCTTCATGTTGGATATCCTTTATCAACTTCTTGGGTGGACATTTTAAAGGATTTTCTATTTTGGATTGGATTACTATTTTCATTCCAATTTTGATCGATATTGGTACAGTTTAGCCCTGAAAAACGAACAAACAGCCTAATTCATTTATTATATTAGAATTCTAGTATTTATGGATTAATATTTATGGATTAATTTGTCATAATTTTCCTTTCCTTTTTCTTCTTCTACGAAAAACTCGTCCAAACTGGTCAGTATGAAATACTTTGAATTTAAATATAAAACACAATATGTGCGGATAAAAGCATATATTTCTCTTTATTTCCGAAATTCTTTGAACTAATTTTATAAGTTGGATGATTTTCGTTGGAAATAAATTTCTAAGTCTACAGAGTTCTGGCGATGTAAATGTTCTGTAACGTAACAAAAATATAATTAACGTTTACAGTAGGCAATAAATAAACAAAACTAATAATTTAAGCATAAATCTGTATATACGATATCCTACAATAGAAAGGAAATAAAATTTAACTGATCCTTTAAGAACTTGTCATATTATTAAACCAGTATAAATATTTAATTCTAGGTTTCCGCCCGCGGCTTCGCCCGCGCAGTCCAAGAAAATTGCGTCATTTTCCCGGGATAAAAAGTAGTCTATGTCCTTTCTCGGGTATCAAAATACCTCCATACCAAATTTCATGAAAATTGGTTCAGTAGTTTAGGCGTGATTGAGTAACAGACAGACAGACAGAGTTACTTTCGCATTTATAATATTAGTATTGATATCATAAGCCTAGAAAACCCTCGCAAATTATGACTAGATATAATACAAAATAATTTATACCTCGCCGTTATAATCACGCGAACTTATTACTTCTGGCTGCGAATTTTCTGCTAAAATCTTAAAAATATTATTTAAAATACGATCAAAAGTGCATTGTATTATTTCGAGATCTCTTGCCAAGCGGGGCTTTCTTGCTGCCAAGAAATTATTTCGTTGTAAGAGGCCATCATCGTCCGTGCCTTAGCGCTCGGCATAACTTTTAATGATATTTTTAAAGTATTCGCTGCAATACTTCTATTCATTATATTTCATTAGTTGGAGTGTGATGTTTATTTTATCAGAATTAAAGCACAACTGAGTTTGTCAAACTCATGATGAACACAGACGATCAGTCAGATGCTTGCTTGGAGCTTTCTTTACATATACCTATTGAATATTTTCACAACTGATGATTATATAGTCCATTGAAAAGTTACATTTGGGGTTGCGTTTTTTAGAGGACGCAATTTTATTTTTTTGGTGTGTAGGCGCGGGGGGGGGGGGGGGTCAGTGTGAAAGTGTGAAGCTATCACCAAGTTTGTGGGGTTAGGGTAGCGGTTGATATGGTTTTTACGATATATCTCTAAAACTATTTATCTGACAAAAAAAACTGTTAACATTATTTAAATTCTCTACAACTTTCGTACAGTACCTTTTTATCGTAGAACTTTAAATAAAAAAAGTTAATATTATAAAAACAGTTTAAGTCCCGGACCACCTTTTATTCGGCGTAAGGGTAGGCAGCTAATCACAGATTGCTTTTGCTACTCATATTGCTTTAATGATAACTTTTAAGAAAAATACAGACAAATTCATAAACAGAAAGCAAGTATTTTAGTAGATAAAAACAAATAATTGGATCCATTAGTTGTTGACTATAAGTAACATTCTCAGTTCGCCACATCCATCAGAACAACGGTTTACTCCACAAAACAGCTGATATTATCTCTTCAGGATGTCTCTCAGGCTAATGCTAGTCTGGAACATTTGTCTAGATCAGTTCTGTCCACGTCACGCGCACGAATAAAGTATTTGTATTTGCATTTATGCAAATCTTTTCAACATTTCTGTTCTATATTATCTGTAATGGAATGCATAAGACATGTGGATTGTTCTAACTGCATCCATGTTCTTCACGATACTTCTTTCCTATATACATATAGTGGAAACTGCGTCAGACATTGAACCCTTAATGATAATGGCATTTGAATCTATTATCCACTGAAGTGATGAATGATAATAAGGGATATTATCACAGGTGTTACCACATTTGAAGAATTATCAATAATACTGTCTAATAAGCAT
Organism: Colias croceus; assembly: GCF_905220415.1. Lineage (NCBI taxonomy): Eukaryota > Metazoa > Arthropoda > Insecta > Lepidoptera > Pieridae > Colias > Colias croceus. The sequence goes on from NC_059543.1 coordinate 11,447,052, forward strand.
TATGACCATACCATTAAAGTGCAGTTATTCCATATTATAATATTATAACTAGGTATATAATCTATAAAACAACCTCGTATTCAATCGGCATTTTATTATCGTTCTTCAATAAACCTACAGAAGATAGCTATCTCAAATGAATATTACACAAAATTCCATACGCTTTTGAAATTTTCCAATAAGCGATTATTTTTACCAGATTCTCTGTACATATTTTATCAGTTTATTTTTGCCGATAATCCGCATTATCTCATACATCGTTCCACATGATCTATCAGGTAGGCAGAGTACGTGACCAACTCGTAATCTGCCTAATACAGATAGAGCCTTATTACATTAGTTTCAGTGCGGGAGATATTGTTTTTTGCTAGTAATACGCTGCGAAAATAATTGCTACGTAGTGTAAAATGTAAGTATATTTCTGTATTGTATTGTAAGAATTAAATATTGATAGAATAATAGTAGCCAAACATAATATAGTAATAGTAGTAACCATGTAATCAAAATAAATGCGCTAAAAACAGCGTTTGAAAATAATTTAATAGGTATCATTCCCTATTTGTCTTTTCTTTAGCAAGCAACCTATTTGCTTGTCTTTGTAATTCTTCTGTGTTTTATATTATGTTTATCGATGTGCTTGTAAATAAATCTTTAAGTCCTTTCTTCATTAATTCAGACTGAGCATCTTTTTATAAGAATAAAATATATTATAGCCTACAATTGAGAGGATTACTTACTAGATACCTTAAATGATTAACTTAAATTTGTTACTTGTAGGAGGTATAGCCCTTCAATCATAATCCGCTTAGCTATAAATTGTGAACCGATTTGTATTGAAACATAAGTAAATAAAGGCACTTTCAGAGGTAACTATCAATTTATTCTGCAAGGAAAACCACTTATACATACAATCTAGATAATCGTGGTTGCCTGGTAGGGATCACTGCACAGGGATAAGACACATAGTGCTTTATCTTTAACGTAATTATATATTATTTTATATACGTTATATTATTTTTTATTATTTTGTTTTCATGTACAGTTAATTGTTCAATTTATAGCGAAAAGTATATTCTTTAAATTTAGACGCTGAGTTATGAAGCATGTTTTTAAAAAACTCATAAAAATTCTCGTCATACACGATATTCTTAGCCGAGATAATTAACTATCGTCGACACTTGATGTCCTTATAATATTATTATTAAGTATATAGAGAATTCCCAGTATAAACCCAGCTTCGCCATTCATTTTCCTTTTTCGGTAAGTGTGAAAATATAAACTAGGCGCAGTTTATATAGAGACTTTATCACTTAGTAGTATTAGAAATATACATTGAATTAGCAGGTCGTCGAGATAAGGAAAAATAAAAGAAGGTCATACTACTGTAATTTTATGTTATTTAATATGATGTATAAAAAATTAACAAATTCAAAAAAAAATATCCAGAATAATATGTTCTTTCTATAAAAGCGTAAAATAATTTATTCGCGGTTAAAGTATACAAAAATGTACGCTACTACGCTTACCATTTGTTTGAAGCTTCAAAAAAGTAAATACCATACTTATTTTGAAAGAAAACGCAAGTATATAAAAAAATCTCTATTCACACAAAATACAAAAAATCTTTATTTCCATTCGTTAAAAGGGATGGGACGCTTCGGTTACTCGTTGCCAAAATCAGCTGAAAAAAAAAACAAACGGAACATTTTTAGTTAAATTATTATCAGGCGCTCTCAGCTACGTCAAAACATGCAATTATAATTCAAGGCACATTCTGATGACTGAGTACGCCACAATCGGGCTAATGACAAACTTGCTGACAAGACTCTGCCTCTTTAAACACGACGACCTTTATTTAGAAAGGTCTCATTGTAGTGTAGGAGATAGCGACCAAAGAATATTTAATAAAATAATAATATGTCTGAATTAGTGGTAGTTTTAAAAAATGGCTTAAGACTTGTATAAGCTAAATGAATAAATTTTTGTAAAATGTACCATGCGTTTTTTTTCAGAATCCAAAACAATCGAGGCGGCACACGCACACAAACGTAAACCCATGTTACACAAGTTTTCACTGTAAAAATAGAGATAAAAAATATCCCACCAAAAACATAAATGTAAAAATTGGAGCCGAGTTCAATCGTTGACTTAATTTGCCAAAAAAGAAATGAGATCTAATTAATGTGTGCCAAGTTCTGCAGACAGTCCAGAAATTTATTTATAAAGATGTATTAAGTTCTTAGGTTGACTGAAAACTCAATTGTTTTATTTTCCCTTAGAGAACAATGTTTATTCCAAAATATAACTTTTTTAATTTGAATAAATTATTTTCACAAAGCAAACAACTAATGACCTATTGAACCCCATAATTTGATGAGGCTAGTTTTACATACTGTTTATATTTTGTGAAGTTCTATTCTCTAATTTGATGAGGCTAGTTTTTAGAACTTCACAAAATATAAACAGTATGTAAAACTAGCCTCATCAAATTATGGGGTTCAATAGGTCATTAGTTGTTTGCTTTGTGAAAATAATTATATTATTCAAATTAAAAAAGTTATATTTTGGAATAAACATTGTTCTCTAAGGGAAAATAAAACAATTGAGTTTTCAGTCAACCTAAGAACTTAATACATCTTTATAAATAAATTTCTGGACTGTCTGCAGAACTTGGCACACATTAATTAGATCTCATTTCTTTTTTGGCAAATTAAGTCAACGATTGAACTCGGCTCCAATTTTTACATTTATGTTTTTGGTGGGATATCATTACTTTTTGTACAGAAAATTACTCTGCAAATTTGATTTAGGTACTTTATGAATATAATACTTTTTATATACGATTTTTTTTATATTTTTTCTTGCGGATTCTTTGTATGGTTTGTTTAGTATTATTTTCTATATTTTCTTGTATGTTATGAATGTCAGCGCACATTGCCCCGTCATTATCTGCAATTTTTTAAACTCGTTTTCTGTTTAAAAGATTACATGATTTTCTAAACATCCAGCGTGAATATGTACACACACTATTACAAAGATGCAAAGATCGTTGTAGAAGAATCGTCGCTTTACTCCATGACGTTACGGTATTGCCATGACGAGATTTTGAAATTTTACTCTAAACGCGCCTAAAGATGTTTCACTTATATTAATATTAATATTACGCAAATTAAATCATTTCGACCTTCGACAAAGCCTTCTTCCATTACACTGAAATTAAAAATAAACTAAACACTCATAAATAAAGAATAAAGAAATGTGAATTTGTAAAATTATATATTATTTTTAACTGTATGAGCAATATTTTTATTACAATTTTCTTTTATTTTACGTTTAATAATAGTTTTGAATAAAGAAATCATGCAATCGAGGTAATCCGCCCTAGCGATACTAGCGCGAGTGAGTGTGATGTCAGAGGCGCATCGAATCTACAGATGTTTCGCGCTAAAATATGTAAACTTCAATAATCTATATCTCAGTCATTTATTGATGGATTTCAAAATTTTTTTCGGCCACTGACTAGTTTTGATCTATTTTTTAAGACTAGTAAGGTGAATATACTATTTTCTATTTTTTTAAACTTTTCCATTTTTCCATACAAACAAAATTAATGTCATTGAAAAAAAAATTAAATACAAATAAATTCAGTATTTTCTGATTTTTTCCTTTGTACACTCACTATTACCTAGCTGATTACAAAATTTGAACTTTCTAGGTCATCTGGAAGTGGGTTAGGTTTTGTATATGTCTATAAGTCAGTCAGTCTTAAAAATTGCGATTTTTGGATATTAATATCTACGCAACTGTTTAATCTGTATTTATGAAATTTAAGGTTCTTGTTTATCTTGAGGTCCTCTTGATATGTACCAAATTTGGTTTATTTAACTTAAATAGTTTTCGAGTTATAAGGGGGTGAAAAGTGGCTCGAAATGGTTCGTGTAAATATACACACGGCTGCTGCTCGCCAGTTCTCTTCGCTTGAACTCGGCTTGACACGCTGCCGCGTGTCTAGATTAACTTACATTAAAGTTTACAGTATCTTTCAAAATATTTTTCATAAATAAGCATCAATCTACTTATCCTACTTTTGTGAATACTGAAGTGAAATGAACTGTATAAACTCATAGTGTAAATACTTAAAATATAATTTAAATGATGCAGTAATTTATTTCTTTTAATTTTATTGCTCAGCTCCTAAACTATACTCGTGTAGGAAAATTTTTGACCGTATTTACTTAATATTACCAGTGAATATTTCTTAGAATAATTTTTAGCCTCCACGTGCAAAAATTGATATCTGAGGGTCCCTTGTTCTTTACGACATTTTCTGACCCCAAAATATTAAATACGAATGTTCATTGTATCACAAAAATTTGAATGATTTCTTACTCATGAAAGTAAAGGAGATAACAGTGATATTTTTTTGAATGATCACGTAATAAGATATATTTAATTTTGATTATTGATTTTTTTGTGTTATAATCCATTAAATGCACATAGCTTTAATAATTAATAAGTTCAATAACTATTAAATAATATGGCTTATTAGTAAGACTACTTCTGATCATTAATTATCTACAATATTGCTAAGAAATAAAATATATATTTCTTTCTTTTCAGTTAAGAATTAGTTTCTATAACATCAATTACGTTTTCAAGTTAATGCTCAGATCACTTACATTTTCAATTAAAATTAAACTTAATAAAAGCTAATAGATAGGGAGGCGAAGAGGGGAATTTTCTGCAATACTCGAGCGTGGCAGTTTAAGAAATGAGAGATACCTTAGACCTAATAGAACAACCTTGTTAACTATTTAGCTCTTTAAGTAGTGACGCGCGCCCAGGATAGACGATCAGATTAGTAAAAAAAAATCGATAGTCTGAAATACTCGAGCGCGTCAGATTAAGATATTGGGGGTTGATTTTAGTGTTTTAAGACTAAATTTAACTAATCTGACGATAAGTCCTTGACGCCGCCAAGTTATAGGGTCGCGAACTTGTAAAAAAAAAACGTTAATCCGGCATTCTCGAGCGCGATTGTTTTTATTTTTATTTTGAAGAATATAATCTAAAACTTACTAAAAATACAAAATCTGCCGGTTTCCGCGTGACCGGAAGTCTGGAGGAGCCATTTCGTCTTCCGAAAAACGCGTTGCAGTATATAAGTCGCGAACGATACATTTTACAAAAAAAAAAGTTTGAATAAACAAAAAAGGTAATTTTATTTTACACAAAAAAGGTCTCTTTACATCTTTGTCCAAAGTTAAAACTTTTTGACTTGAAGCATCATAAAAACTCAAACTCCCGGTTTTTTGAGTATATCTCAAAAACTGAGGGTGTCAAGAAAAATTGATATGAAATAACGATGATTAAAAAAAAGAAACTCTCAAACCTTTTTCGGTCAGATTAAGAGAACCCACCAACATTTTTGTCAGATTAAGAAAATATGCTTTCAGGAGGACGAGATAAACCTCCCCTATGAAAATCTGACGCGCTCGAGTATTTCAAAAGGACTTTTTTTTTCTGCATTTTCAAAAATTCATCGTAACTTATCGTCACGCCGAAATCGTCAGTTTTTTTAAGGGGAGCTTCCTTGGGAGTTGGGGCCTACTTAACACCCCTTCCGAAAATCTGACGCGCTCGAGTAAATTTTTTTTTGTGCATTTTTGACGAATTAATATGCCTAGCCCCACCACGCAAACCGGCAGATTAGTATACCGTTGTTATCAGAGGCACTTGGGGCATACGTAGTATGAATATCTGACGCGCTCGAGAATGCCCAAGTAACTATTTTTTTTTTACATTTTTGAATATCCGTACACGCCAAACCCACCGCTAAAATGGTTTTTACCATAGAAGCTTTTCTTTTCAAAATTATTTTATCTATCGATTTTGATAAGTCTCGACGGCGCCGTTTAATTACGCCATTTAGCTACCTCGCCTCCCTATCTATAAAACCTCTCGAAATCCATTTCAAATTTGTTTCCTTATAGGAATACTTTCCACACTTCTATTTCAGCTGATGTATTTTATTTGTCTGAGTTGTATACTCGGCAGTCCGTTTATTTTATAGTTTTAAACGTAAGGCCTATACATACTGGATTACTTTAACTTCTACAATGTAGTCTCAATAAAACAATATTGTGAGAATCATTATTATTTATTTATCTATTTTACTCTTTAATACAATAAACAGACTTACATACTAAAATATACAAAAAATAAAAGCAAGGGGCAGTTTAGTGTATTTGGCGGCCTTATACCTTTTTCACATTAGTACTCAAGCACCCTATACAAACATTAAAAACTGTTGTAAACTGAATTCTCAATTATAGACAAGAACCTATTTAATTATTTATAATCATATCTGTGGATATGATACTAACTGAAAATTTGGCAATATGTATGGATAGATGGATATTTAATACTAATCAACACTCCTTCACGCAAAAACAAAACAACGAACCTGAAACTAAGGTATAAGTTAAGTAGAAGAAGTTTATACTCTTGCATTAGCAAATACGTTTATTTTCCATGCTTGTAAAGCTCGCTTCAAAATTACAAACAACGAACCCAGCCGTATACAACTTAAAAAGGACAGAAATTACACCATACTTCAGCACAACAACATACCAATTTATAAACAACTTTATTCTATGTAGAAGCGCCTTTATCCGTTTAAATTTCCGCCACCGCCGCGGGCGTTGTGTTCACGACTTTATTCCTGGAAACGATTACATTTATATGTCAAACGGCTAAGCGGGGTTTGTGTAAACCGGCCCTTATAATGTATGAGCCAAGATAAGCGAGGTAATAGGTACATGTTTAGTTTTAAACGCTTACCTAGTTTTTTGTATTAATATTTGAAATGAAGTGGGAATAAAGCGGCTAATTAAGGAGGAGAGTAGCCAATTATGTAGAATACTCTACTCATCATATCGATCGCAGTCGATAGCAGCCTTTCCCACGGCTTCGCCCACGTAGTCGAAGGAAATTCTCATGGTAATGGGAAGTTTCTAAACGGAAAAAAGTAGCCTTCTAACGATATCCAGACAAAAAATATATTTAAAAACCCAACTTAGCGACTAGAAAGAAAAAAAAAACAAACACACTATCGTATCAATAATATTAGGTACCTACTTTAAAAAAAATATTTGAGTTCAAATAATTTGATCAGTATTATTATACATATTTGTTATGTCTAGTGTAGTTTGTTATAATTGACATCAGTTCATTCAACTCTAAATACATAACAACATAGTACCTTGTCTTTATAAAATTAGTATAACTATAATACAATGAGATAACCCAGCGATGGACGACTCCAAATATCAACTTTCTAACATTTATTTTTGAAACGGCCATTGTTCTAGGAATGTCTTAGTACAATTAAAATTAACGTAGCCGCCTTAAGGTGACGCTACTTCTTGTTACAAACAACTTTTGAGTTCCGCTCACAGTCTCAAAAATGTCGCTTTGAAATGTCCTTCCTGTCAACATTAAACTTTGGATTACTTTAAATTACATTTAAATTTAAATGCCTTTGCCTAGAGGAACTATTGAGAAAGAACCTCTTTTCTTGAATTACATATTGAAATATATAATACTGCCTTTGGTGGTAAATGTTAAAAATATGTAATGACGTTTCAAAAGTTCTTCTCGAATAAGTCTAATTGAATAAATCAATGTTGAGTTTGAGTTGAGGTAAGTAATATTTTTCATATTTAATGTCGTTTGCAATATATAAATGATTTACAATTTTTTTTTCTTTAAGTGTATCTTATTTATTCTAGCCGAATTAAATGCCTTTAAGTTCTGCATAATTCGGTCATAATTCGCAGAACCAGGTAATATAAGAATAGATTTATTAGGATTTATTAGTCTAAGTTAATTCCAATGTTTTATGTCTTTAAATGTTAAACGAGACATCTAAATATAAATTGATTGAACCAAACATCTATTTAGGTTATACCAATATCTAGATTCAAAGATTATTAGTAGGAGTCTCGAAGAGTTTTGATTCAAAGCAGAGCTTCCACTGAGCACAAACTATTTACTTTGCAAAACGTATAAGATTATTTGCTTGTATGTCATATTCGATTCATATCAATGTTCAACTATCGGGTAATTTATAATCGGGTATAATGAAATATATTATACAGATTCCATCAATTAATATTGTCTTTTTGAATATTCTGTAATGTGTTTTATCTGCAAATTAAACATGCGTGTGATTAAGTTTGATTTTAAGATTTTCTATTTTTTAATGACTAGCTGCGCCCCGCGATTTCACCCGCGTGGCTCCGCTACTTGTTGGTGTTAGCGTGACGATATTATAATAAAATAGCCTATAGCCTTCCTCGATAAATGGGCTATCTTATTAGATTTAAAACTCCAATGTTTCAGTATATTAATAAACTTGGTATTTCTAAAAGTTATTGCTTGTTTAATATTATATTGAATAATTTGCATGATTCAGAAGCAGGGAACACTTTAACTCAGTTGAATATAGGTTTTTCTTAGAATAAATGTCTCTGGTAAAACACTAAACTCTCAAAGAGAATAAAATTTCATCTTGAAGCGGACACGAAACTGCAGATCCGGTGCATTTTATTTACAACAACGGTTTAGGATATAAAGGAAACTTCACTATTTTGTACAAATAATATTAGAATATAATTAAAGATTTATACGAATTCACTCTTTAATTACAACTCCGCGTTCTCTCGCACGAAATGAGCTACAAGTTGCTTTGCTAAAGCTTCATTTACACTCTTGCGCTAAACTTTATATCGCACTTTGTTTCTTGAGCGAGACAATCGTAACGGCTGTTTTACACTCTCGACACAAATCCGGTCCCAGTTCAACTAAAAATAGTATACAAAATACATGTTAAATTATATTTGTTTCCTTTCGTAACTCACACCACAGTAGCTTAAATTAGTCTAAATCATTTAATACATTTTTATATTGATGTCGGCAAACGGAACAAATCTAATTTTAACTCCACATTCATCATAACAATGAAGAAAGTTATATAAACGTTTGGCAAATACAAGTAAAGAAAAAATAAACAAGAATTTTAAATACTTCCAGAAACTGGATTTCGTAATATTTATACTAAGAATTAATTATTACCATTCCATAATACTATTCTATAGCATACGACATTTTTTTTGTGGAAATCCTTATTAAAACAGCAACTACACAGTTTTCTGTCGGTCCTTCTCAGTAGTAGCTTTCCAAATCAGTAGAAGATAGCATATTTTTAACAACGACTCAAAAGTCCTCCTTAAATAATTCTAATTTTATAAATAAATACATTTAACAGTACATAGTGTGAATAAAGGCTGATATTCATTACCTGAATGTATGTTCTCCAGTTAGTTACTTGCACGGTCTTTCTTTGCGTTAATTAAATACATTCGATCCTTCCTGATCGTGTGGGGTTTCTTATGAGTTCTGTTTCTTACTTGCGAGAACTTAGCTATAAAAGATGTTCAAGACTAAACCAGCTAGGGTAGCTTCATCTTACCAAATTCGTAGAATTGATTAGAAACTTTTTACGATATTAATTAATATTTTAAAGAAGTTCCCTGTAAAATGGTAAAAACTTTCACCTTAAACACTTTACTGTTTTTCCATGGAAGCAATAAGTTTTTACTAATAAATCTGTTCGTTTAAGAGTTATACTTAGATTAATTACTTATAATACCTAAGTATATTATTATATTTTTTTTTTATTCTGCGATAGAGGAGCGCTTGGCCACGATCTCGCCTGATGGTAAGCTGAGATGTGGCCTAAGATGGAGCGCGCTTCCCTAGAATGTACCTGTTCTCTCTCCTCTTGAAGACCCCCATAGTGTACTCATCGGGGAATTTATCGTGAATTCTAACCTTTTCTTCAAAATAATTTAACAGTATAGCTTGTGTGTTCTCACCCTTACGATTGCGTGTGTAATAATTACTTTTTCAGGTATATCCCTTTTCCCATAACAATAATTTATATATATACGATACACGATACTCTTGTATATAGATAAAATATATTTATTGCTTGCGGTTTTCGAGACTTCGAGTAAAAATAATCGCCGTCCTTTGTCGTATCAAAATATTGTGCTTATTTTAACACATTTACGATATAAAAGTAACGATTAACAATATCTTGAGAGAAAGTTTATCCCATTTTTTATGAGGTATGTTTGGTATTTTAAAATGGCAAAAATATTATTCTTTTTCTTATGATTGTAAGTAATAGTGACATTACGGTTAAACATCAAACAGAAGCAATCGTGCGTAAGTAATTACATAAAAGATTTATTAGAATAATTCCTCAGTTATATTTTAGAAATAATAGTCAACAGACAACACTTCAAGATTCAATGTTGTAAAAAAATATTGTACAATATACTTCACAGCAATTAAACAAATCCAAAATCCACATCAAACGAAACCCACGATTCTGAGAGCAATTTATTTGAGTAAACTTCCGATGGATTATTTCAAAAATAATATGTAAGCATATTAACATTTATCATTCGCTGACGAGACCGCGCAATGAAGCGAGTAATATCGTGACAGATTTGTGACGTCACTGATGCCAATCCTGGTAAAAGCATGAGCTATACAAATTTGGTAAATTTAATATATTTTTTAGTTGACTTCCAAAAAGTAAAAGGATTCTATGTTCGTCTGTATGGATATTTTTTTTTGTATTAAACGACATTTTAGGCAATTGTGAACCGATTTTTGGAAAATTTTTTCGCACTTTACAATTCGACGTGATCCTTCAAAGGGGTTATACTAGAGGTCATTTGCAACAAATTAAGTCCAGTTAACCAGGGGTCAATAGATGGTTATTGAGCAAAAAATTCAAAATTTCAAAGAAAATGCCGCTATAACAACAAGTACTAAAAATAAAAAGAAAATAAAAAGGCCTTGGTAAAAGGTATATAACGAACTCGGAAAATAGAAAACTTTTTTTCTTGTACAACGATACAACATTCACGATACTCTACACTAAAATCTTAAAAGCTTGTGACTTGAAACTAATATAGGTCTGATACGCCTGCCACTCATAATCCCCGTCAACTCAGTTATTAATGATCCAGCAGATTACTGACGTTTAGGTACTTCGACAACTATAAAACAGCCTTCAGTTTTTTAGTTAAATAAAGATTGTGATTGGTTCACATTTTATTTCGTTTTAAAGATAAACTGTATAGACGAATATTCAAATATCCTCAGTAAACATTAATTCTAAAATGTGTTCTAATTCCCTTCTCATGTTATGTTACAAGATCAATTTTTATACCAATTTTAATTCTACATTGGACAGATAAATTAACCGAATATTGAAAAATCGTCCAATGGTCAACGTAACCCGCAGTGCTTGTGAACAGTATGTGAAAAATTAAGTTAAATATTGATAGAGATAAATAAAATAACTTTAATTGTTAGTTTTTGGTTCTCTACTGTTTAATTCGAAAATGTTTAATTTTTCTTAAAAAACAATCTTTTTCAGTTTTTTTTAAATATTCCTAATGGATGTTTATATGACTAAAAACATTTTCAAAAATATATAGGTAAAGTCCTAATAACCTTTAAATATTGCTGTCTGAAAAGTTACATTGACAGTTGCGTGGGGTGCGTGTATTACCCCAATTAACTAATTTCATAGTGAAAATAATTAAAATTAATTATTGAATTTAGGTCATTAAAATTAATGAAATCATAACTACAACAATTATTAAAATTCCATTTGCACTCCATATCGACGTTATTATCGAGAAAATTTGGCTATAAATTCCTTTCTTAAAATGAAATTTTACTTGTTAGTTACAAACTGCAAACCGAATCTGTTAATTTCGTCGAACCTTCGGTATTCCCCGAGCTACTTAATATTCATAATTATTAATGAATATAAAACAGGCCAACCTTGCTCGTGTGCTCTTTATGATTTTACAATATTGTTCATATAATTTTACTATAAAATTCACCTTCGATCCGCACGAAAAATAACCCATTGTCCTAACTTCAAGTCTTTGTCTGACTATATTAGGTATACAAAATATATTCATAGTTAATCAGAAACAGTAGGTAACTATAAAGTAGGGATATACTTGTAATAATAAAAATAAGTAAAATACACATACTATAAACTACCTATTACGTAGCGACCGTAGCGTAACCTCTGGTAGTAGTACTCTTTTGCTCTTTCTATTTGTCATTGAAGTCGGCTTTGTTTTAAATTAATAAAAGTTTACTTTTACAGTTATTATCTCGAGTTTTAATTAATTCTTAAACATTGCAAATGAATGTTATTATGAATATTATTTAACAAATTCAAATTTGCTTTGCTGCAATAAAATAGTCTAATTGTCTAACACAATATTATGCTCGCGGCGTTTGTCGTAGGTACTTATGTATTCAGGTATTTTTTGGATCATAAAAGTTAGCTTTAATTTTTTGTAAGTAGGTATCGGAAGATAGTCGAGAAACACATAAAATAAATGAATTTGTTTTAAAATACCTATGTTTATACGATTTTTATGACATATCAAACTCAGTCTAATTTCGTTTATTTGTGTAGATTGTTTATAACGTTTCGGGAAATATTTGATGAAGCACGATGACAATATATACAAATTATTTATATTGGTATTCCATATTGCAATAACCACAGAAACTTTCTAGGAAACCTTCAATATTTATCGTATGTCGTGCTCGAGTTAATTTTAGGAACTATAAATCAAATAAAAAATAGACTATAGTCACAGTGGTTAGTATACCAGGAAAACTAGAGAGTTTGGTCTCCACAGTTATACTATATTCCATGAGAATTGTTTTCTCTGATCCCGATTATAATCACCGGTGATATGAAATCTGAAGATACTTCAGAATTTATTTAATTTCCCCACGATCCTTTATTTATAATCCCCTTACCTAAGCTTTACATGAAACCTAGAGCCTTAACTCTATACGTATTTCATATCAAAACGTTAAGCCCGTTGATCAACAATGTTGCTGGATACTTTATTTAAATGTCACTCGTGGTACGAGTACGATAACAACTCATCACACGCAGTGTTGCCAGCAACATGTTGAGAGCAACTTTGCAATACATAATAATTATATTGATTTCTTTATTGCTAAACATTACCATGAAGCCTCGTTCTACTTGGCAACATTTGGCGCGCATCTTGTACAACATGATGTCCAACATGTTGAACGTTCGAAACTTTTGTTGAACCATTTTGTATGTATTTATGGGGGCCAGCAAGCAACGTTCTGGCTATTGTACAACGTTGTTGTACGCCAAATGTTAGTTTAAACGGTACTTAAATAAGCATGATTACCTTTACAACCTGATTACTCCGTGCCGGGGACGGGCCGTGCCGGAGCCGTTCATCAAATTCATCGCCGTGTCCCGTCCGGACCCCATCCGGTGCAGCGTAAATCATTCTTTATTCAGCCAAATCAAAATCACGCAGCGAATCACAGAAACAATAGACAGAAGTGCTCACGAAAGTTCATCTGTTATTCTTAGTACACCTGAATCTATCTGTCCGTGTAATTGTATGCAAAGTACATGTAAATCCGTAGCAGTGGCGAGTGAAAATATTGAATGTTTTAGCTCGATCCCGTCCTTCGGGGAATTAATTCCAGCCCCTCATTTGGTTTGGTAATTTTTATGGTTTTATACAATACGCGATAATTACGTCGCCTGTACATTCCCTGTGGTTTTGGGCAAATGAGTTTGCGAGTTTTTTTGTTGAGTATGATAATTTTGATGGATAACTTGAATATGGAGGATCCGGGATCATCCAGGAAGTTAAATCTGTCCACATTTTTTACAAATTTCAGAAATACATCTTAACGAGGATTCTTAAAGTAAGCATCAATCTGTTTTGGCTATAAAATATTAATTTTTAATGCATTTGAATGTTATAAAACTAAAATATCAAATTCAAGTTGTAGAATTTATGTGCAAACGTTTGAAAAACTGGTTCGTTGGGAATATAGGTTAAAATTAGTTAATTATAAATTATTATCAGTGTATTGAAGTTTCGATTAACTCTTAATCGATATCTTATTGATCTGGAGCGTATTTTCCATTATAATTGTATGGGTTCGTTTTTCAATACTGCTTGATTGTTTAAAAATGTATTTATATACCTTATTCTTACTTAAAATTACTATATCAATGAGATTTTGTTACATTGTGCAGATTTCTTTGATAAACTTTTTTTTATTTATTTAAGCTTTATCATTACTTAAAATACGAACTCTATGTTAATAAACATCAGTAGAATCTTCATACGAATACATACGTGATAATTGTGACCATTACAGTTGGCCAACATGGCCCACCATGGACCAAACTCCCACATTACTCACTCAAGTTGCGCTGAAATGTTAATGGGCGATCAAGTTTCAGCTCCTATCAAAATTAGAGCACAATTTAAAGTACAAGTTCTCGCAGCATCTTACTGTACTCTTACAAGGGAATTATAAGCATAAACAATGTAGCATGTAAAATGCGAGGAACAAAGCCTTTGCGAGTCTTTGTTACTGCTACAAGCTCTAAGAGTGTTTTTTAAACGAATACGGAATGGCATTTTTCACGTCACCTTTGTGAGAGTCGTGGCAATGATTTAAGCATTCCTTTCAAGCGAAATACTGAACGGGAAATAATAAAACGGCTTTGAAAATAGCTTCTGGCCGATATCAAGTTCGGTGCACGTTATGACTATAATATTAAACGTTTTATTTTGGCAGTAAAGTGTACAATGTTAGGTAGTACATTGTGATGCTTTCAACAAAATGTCAACGTAGTTCTAAACTTTTAAATGTATTTCCATCGAAAGCTGCAAGATGTATCTCTAATACTTGGGTTTTTTTATAATTATATTTTACCAGTTTATTTTGTTTAAAAATGTCATAAAGTTTAATAATAATCAAACAAACAACCTTTTTACTTTATATTCGGATTCTGAAGTAATATAGCACAGCCAAAGGGTAAATACAGACGTTAACAAGGCGTTATTAAAATGACGATGCTCTTAAATGCTCTACAGTCTACCACAAAACAGTTCATCTACTCATGCGATTGAAGTATTGTAAATAAATAAAGATTAAAACACATAAAATTGAGCCATGATTCACACCTCAAATGAAGCTCACGCGAGTATATTTTTGATAACAAATCGACTAACTATTAATTTGAACCAAATTGAATTGAACAATTTCCATCCATCTCGCACCCAATTTCGCGTTCAAACGTAAATTAAAGCAAACGTTAAATTTTCAATAGATTTCATGGTTGAACATGATTCTTTATCAATTTTTATAGCAGAAGTTGTTTTGTTGATATTTTTAGGCGTTCATTCAGTTGTATTGTGAATTTAGAGTACAATTACAATCTTGAAAAGTATTTGAAATTCTGTATAATGCTTGTATATGAGTTTTATTTTTGCATTTCGCATTTGCATCCGTACTAATTTTATAATTAATGCGAAAGTAACTCTGTCTGTCTGTCTGTTACTCAATCGCGCCTAAACTACTGAACCAATTTTAATTAAATTTGGTATGGAGATATTTTGATACCCGAGAAAGGACTACCGGTTTTTATCCCGGGAAAATGATGCAATCCCAGAAATCCCACGGGAACGGGATGCGGGTTTATCTTTTACTGCGCGGGCGAAGCCGCGGGTGGAAACCTAGTCTATACATATAATAAATCTGTAGAAGGGTCAATTCTGTACATTGAAAATATTGAAAAAATAAATAGCAGGGGGTGTTACTGGATCGATACCAAACCCAAATATGTGATTAAAAAAATTTTTGTCCGTCTGTCTGTCTGTCTGTCTGTCTGTCTGTCTGTCTGTCTGTCTGTCTGTATGTGAAGGCATCACGTGAAAACTAACGGTTCGATTTCGATGAAACTTGGTATAATTATACCTTATTATCCTGGGCATAAAATAGGATACTTTTTATCCCGGAAAAATACGTAGAAAAAAAATAAATCTTAATTTTTCTTATTTTTACCGCGCGGACGGAGTCGCGGGCGGAAGCTAGTAAAATATAAATCTTAATATCTAATGCTAGCCACTCTAAAAGCCTTTCAAAATCGTTTTGACAAAAAGCACAAAACACGACATAATGAATTTTAAAACTTTCATTTATCGCACGGAAAACAACTTCATGAATTTTGATGTAATTTTCTACGCGACGAAGCGTTAGTTTTAACTTCAACGTGTAAACTAAAGATTGGATATCCAAATACGTGGTAAAAGCTTAAATCCTAGTTTACGAACTTGTTTCTCTATTTACCCGACTGCAAAAGAAGGAGGGTTAGGTTGGCATGTGTGTGTGTGTATATTTCTTTGGCACGTTGTACAGCCCAAACCGCTCTATGGATTTTGATTTATCTAGTGTCGCTCTAATAAAATTAAAAGTGTGATAGTGACATAGGCTAGAAAACGTAGCAGTCGAGTTATTTGTTTTGATACGTTTCTCGTTTTTCATTTATTTTAAAAACTAATTGGAATAATAGCAACCTCTGAATAATTTCTTTAAAATGTCCGAAGTTGAATTAATTCGATGTCAATGCAACAAAAAATATAGGTAATAAATATGGACTCTTTGGACTCTTTTCCAATAAATATTTTAATTGTGAGACGACAACGGAATGAAGATTTTAGTATTTTGCATATGAAAGTTAAATTTACGGCATGATCAAAAGGAAAATACATATTCAAATTGCTTCATACAAAAGAATGATAGATTTTTACTTTACTGACAATATGACTACGTTCCTGATATTTTATTATCTGTGTTACGGTTTTTTTCTTACCAACTAATAACAGTGGGTAAACCATAGTGTTGGAATATACCTAACTCGTATAAACTTCTCTCCGTTCTTGAAGAATATTCTTCAATGTTTGGTATATTGGTTTATCTGTGAATTCTATAGAAAATTCCACGGTTCATACCACTAAAGATTGAGATAAAAATCCTTCATTTTTGTCTTTTTGCTGAGGTTCTACAGATTGTCTCCTAACACAAAGGTCGATATTATGTACAGTAGGTAATAAAGAAAGAAACAGTTTGATAAAACTATAAATTTTATTATACTTTTCCTGAGCGGAAATAATCGACTCCTATTAACTGATATAATAGTCTCCCTATTGCTCATCTTTATCGTTCATTAAATACAACATAACACAAAATAAAAGGAAAATAAATATTATAAATCTACTACACGCAACTTATATTTTATTAGCCCTTCTGTTACATTAAGAACACAAGGGGAAGAAAATATATTTCATCATCTGAGAACTGTACCCCAATTTTTATCACTTTTAACATAATTTATTATACGCCAAGATCTTTGAACCTATTAAAAAATTCCAACGCCTATATTTTGGTACAAAAAAAGAGTATAAAACGGTTGAAAAAGGTATGAAGAAAAATATATTACGACTATATTAAGAAGTCGTACAATACGGCTATTTTCTTGTAAATTAAGAACATTTAGTCCTACGACGACAACTAAATGTATAATAATGTTTTAACCCTTTATAGGGCATAAGCAAAACTAGTATAGCGGCTGTAACCACATGACACATCTAACTGTAAGGTTGATTTTATCTAAACCTTTCTATATAAAATGACCCTTATATGTTTTTCGCGTAGTCCTTGAACGGGCGTAACACACAATCGTACCCACAGGTGTGAAGTTGTTTCGAACTATTTGCAATGTCTCTAAATATTTGTGGTTACGTTTGTGCCTTCTGTCCATTCAGAGTTTGCGATGTGCACGTGGACTATGTTCTCCTGCTTTTTAATTGTTTTTTGTGGAAATTTGTGATATTTGAATAAAATAAGGTATGTAAATAGTTTATTTATTAATTTTCCAGTAATTTGATATATAATTCTTGCATGTAGCTTTGTGTGACAAAGTTTTATAACGAGTTAAATATGAAGAGCACGTTTCGTTAATTTTGAGGTCCGTTTTTGGTTCTTTTTTTCAATTGAAACAAAAATTTACTTTTTGTATGAATTGAAAAGTTTATTAGTTGTTATTAGTAAGTTAAATAAATATATTTTACGAAAATAACATAACAATAAGTTGAGATTTTCGGGTAAAGATGTTATTGAACACCAAAG
Organism: Colias croceus; assembly: GCF_905220415.1. Taxonomy (NCBI): domain Eukaryota; kingdom Metazoa; phylum Arthropoda; class Insecta; order Lepidoptera; family Pieridae; genus Colias; species Colias croceus. The sequence continues at coordinate 11,465,226 of NC_059543.1, forward strand.
TCAGGTTTTTTGTATGACGAGGTTTTACATTATAAAAGTACTACACTGTAGGTAATAATTGTGCAGAGTTTTGACCACATTACAATTTATTTTGTTTGTTTTAGATGTCTAAAAGAAATATTTTGGATTTGGACAAAATGGATGATTAGGAATTTGAGGCCATGATGACAGGAATCGATGATAGTCAGGCTGAAGATTCTGATATTGGTGGTGATTCGGATCCTGAGGACAATCTTCCTTTGAATCCCGTTAGCTTACTTTTCATGTGAATTAGTTATGTAAGAATTGTATTTGTGTACTAGAGAGAGACTGAAAACTTTATTCCACTCTGAAGACAAATTCAAAGACTGCCTAATGCAAAAAGGTTGTTGATTTTGCATGTATTATACTAGAAATAGTAAATATAATAATTTGATTTCCTAAATAACATATCTTTTATTTAATTATGTGCTCATTAAAATACCCTTATATATACAAAAATGACGTACATTTTATCCTAAGCACTTACTAATTGCCCACAGGAATACCTAAAGGTTAGGCATTCCTATGGGGAATTAAGTTAGGCCCTAAACGGTCATAGTCCAGTCCGGTTACATATGTAACCACTTAACTTATTCCCTAAATGGTCTCGGTTACATATGTAACCACGGCCTGCAGGTAAAACCGGAAGACACAACTAGTCAATTTATCAATTTTCAGCATCTATAAAAGGTCCTTAACGAAACGTCATATCAAAAATATTGATATCTAACAAAAAAAATTCTGCCCGTTAAAGGGTTAAAATTAAAATAATGAAATTATATTATTAGAGCTTCTTTATATCAATTATCTTGTTATTTTAATATACATATAGCAAATACAAATATTCTATAAATAACGAAACAGTAAGACATCAAAAGCAAAACTGACTTCAAAACATACCTTTCTCTTGAAAGTGGTCTTATTATAATAGTTATAATCATACACCCTACAGGAAAAACAGAAGCTAATTTACAAAACGTATCACCCCCAAAACACATCTAATTATAAAAAATACCCATGCCCTCGTGTAATAGCGATTTACACCTGCGTCCCGTTTAAATGTAAAAAAATATGAGATAAAAATATGACTAAACGGGTCCTTTACTTCGCATGAACTTATTCAGACCTTCTAAATTAACCTATTCTGTTTTTAGGGCACTCATTAATTTTCCTTGTGGCACCATTTATTTATTTTAGGAACTGTTTTGTGCGACTCTTTACTTTTTCACGACGACTTTTACCAGTTTCTTGGTTATTTACGTCTGCATTAATGATAAACGTTGCCTTTTATAAATGATCATTGTGTTCTTACATTATAAACGAGTGTCATTCTTAATTATCTCACTTATTTTCACACTGTATTTTCATTGGTGATTTCTTCACCTTGAACCGACATTTTTATTCCATTAGTCTCCTACTAAAAGCACTTTTTAATCTTTATAACTTATTTATGACACATCTTATAGGTAGGTAACGTTATTCATAATTATTATTCCAATATAATATGCTGAAGAAATACAAAAATCATTAATTATTAATAGCAACTTAGCTAAAAATAAGTTAAAAGATTGCAATGAAGCTACTGTAAAACAACACCACACAAAACAACATAGTCAACAATTTTATAAGATGTAAATGTATCAAATTCTCCAGACTTGATGTTTATTAGCGAAGATAATTGAATTTATAGTTGGTATAATATTACATTTATCAAATGCCTAAGACGCATTTAGCCGGCTAAACCTAGGTAACCACAATTCGGCTTTTACCTCCACATTTTAACGTTTAAGCTCCTGTGCCAACCATAGTGCTCAGAGACATTTTATAGTCTCCGATACAATATCAGATATAATGTATGTACATTGTACATCATTTTAATATAGTACATGTATATTGTAAGAAAACTAAAACTAAAGGTACCTACATCAGATACCGTAGCTGTATTCAAAAAGTTGAATATTCAATTTTTTCTGATCTCTCGTTATTCTATTGGCAAAATTATATTGTTGTTTACAATCCCGAATCGTAAACAAAAATGCTAAGCATAATTTTATTAAAATTGTAATTGAATAATATTATTCTTTAAGGGCTGATTTTTCAATCCTTGGTTAAAACTTATTCATCGAATAACGTATTAAACTTCCATTTCAAAAATGTATTCTAATTGTCCGTATATGACAGTTTACAGGTGACATTTTAAAATGTTCGTGTAATACTTTATTGGACGGATAAATTTTAACCAAAAATTGAAAAATCGGCCCTAAATAAAATAAGAATTCGAAGAATCGTTGAAAATTCTTCTATAAACATAAAATTGATAAATGACGGTTTTATGACGTACGACAATTTAGTTGTTATTTCGATATCGTTACGTATAATGTGGATTCTCTATGAAAGTAAAAGGTAGATTACCTTCAATTATACTTGTAAATTTTAGTTCTACACAAATGTAAATTAATGTTTTGCTAAGTTTAAATTTTCGGTGAATAATGATAACTCTTGATTCGTTATTAAGTAAATGTAATAATTCTAATTGTAATAACTTTTGGGTTCAATTAGTTATTCGTTTGGGACCTTAACCCAATTAAGGTTTATGATTGTGTTTTCTTATACAACTAGATTATAGTTATTATAAATTATAATGGTAAATAATATTATACTTGTAAATACAAATAGTTTTACCACGATTACATTTTTGTTGTCTGTTTATTATGCTAAGATAATAATCTTCGGGAGTGTTTCAAAAAGGCAAGGCAAGAGTCGAGCCTCCCATGCTTTATCTTATATCCTTATATCCTTAAAAATATATTAAAACGACAAACCTAACACAAACACCTTATGAAATGCAAACTGCTATCGGCCGACAAAATTCTCAAGTGATATAATGTCAGGGGAAGGCGTTGGCAAGATTAACGTAGCAGCATCCGCACTACATCTCACCCGACCCTATTACTTTATGGCCCGACCCCGTCGATATCTTTGTTTGGATATGCATAGTTTAGAATTAAAAGCGTATTTGGAAAGGACGTTAGGTAAAAGTTGTGGTTTATTTGGGTATTAATTCGACACGGTCGAAGGTTAAAATTGATTAAAATGGTTGTAATTAATGTGTGATATGTAAGGGTATGAATGAATTAAATAGAAGGATATATTATATAAAATAATATAAGGAATAAGGTTATTTCTTCAGTTTGGTGTATTGTTAATTATTTGCTATTTAGCACTTCAAAAGTGGCATTAATTTGCCAATTTAATGATTCCGTCTTCCTTATCCTATTCTGGTAGGCAACACCCATAACCTCTGTTATGGTCTTCCATGGGCGATGCAATTTGCTTACCATCAGGCAGTGCTGATCGTTTGCCTCCTATAAAAAAAAATACCTATTTAAAAAAATCTTCTAACGCAACATCAAACGCGTGTTCCATGAATGGCTCAATAGTAGGTACCTACTATATTGGGGATATAATAATATTCTACCAATTTTCTCTAAAAATAAAAGTACGAAAATTCATGTTCGAATGATATAGTTTTACCGTACGTACCTTCATCTTCACGTACGGTATTAGTTATCTCAACAAAACTGAAAGCCAAATTTACATCCAAACTTTTTCAGTATTGAAAAGCAGAACGGATCAAATAGGTCTTTTTACAGGGCGTCCCATTTCACGTAACATTTCGATTGAGCGCGAGCAAGCCAGGTAAATAAAAGTTAGTAAATTAGTTAGCGAACTTTAACGGCAGCCATTTTGTTCGACATTCTCTATTTTCTATGTCTTGCGGAAATATTGCTGCGTAGTTTGGGATATTATCGTCTTATATTGTTTCCTTATTGAAAATGTTGTAGGATACTGAGAATTACTTAATGTTCCAATTTAGTATTATAATAAAGCTTACTACTTTATTAATTATGTGTACTAAACTGTAATATTATGTAGTTATTTATTATTGGTTTATTTATTAATAGCTTTGTAGTTTAAGCCAATTTTCCAATAAAATGTACATTTATAAATAAACAAATTCCCTACAAAATATATGACAACAAAAACAAAACTAACAATTCATTATGAACAATCAATATAAAACTATTGTGACAAACATCACAATATCCGAACAACGTTCGACCGAAATTTTTTAATCTGTGCAGCGAACTGTAGTCTGTAATTTTTGTTCTATATTGACAATAGACAAGTCTCAATTGCCCTGAAAAATCGACACGTTTTTGCAAAGCCATCAAAACAATTACATAAAAAAAGTTATAGCCAATGTTTTCAATATGGCTTTGTGTTTGAAACGCGTTGTAACATTGTTCTTTATCAATGTATTCCAATCGTCTATTTTCCCAGTTATTTTGGAATAGCTACGATTGCATGTTGCGAATCTTTTTGGAATAAGAAATGAAATTAGAAACAAGAGAATACATGAACGAATTGCAAATGTTTAAGTACGAATATAATGCATAAAAATATGATAAAAAACAATAAAGAGTATATGCTCAATTGATAATGAGACATAAAAAAACCGATATTATATTATAAAAAGACAGTGAGTATCACACACCATTCGTATATTATCTACTGGCTGCCTTTAAAATGCTGTTTAAAGGCAGTCGAATTTATCCGACTAAGGCCCTTCCGGCCTCCTCCACTCAAACGACAGCCCAAGCCGAGGTTCGAGATCCCCGACAAGGAGGGACGCCCTTGCGCATGTCGCTACCAGGGTGATCCTTCAGTTCACCCACGCGTCCGCGTTAAAATGTAGAAGCTCTTCTGGCTAACATTCATGAGAGACACCACACAAAAAAAGTCGAATTTATAAATATTTTCCTCTTTTTTTCCACGCACAGAAAGACAAAACGCTTTACAGTATAAAGACAAGACAATAGCATATTCTTTGACGAAATCTGCTCACTGTCTTAGCTCTAAACAAAAGACATCTTCATCCGTCTCAATGACTGCACTACAACTCACAACGTAACTTCTAAGCAATGCAACTTTTCATTGATTTCAAATACGCAGTTATATTACCTTTATGCAATAAGATAACTTATAACATTAGTCGCTTAATCAAATAAAAAAATTAAATTACTTTCAAGCAGTAAAAATTAAGAAATTCAAGTTTTTTACGGATTTTAAACGCGATATATTCATTATATGTATTATTTTCCATCCATCATCCAAACACTAGAAATGGTAGGTAAATATTTAATTTTCTCAAATGAAAATAATTTCCAATTTATTGGTACGTAGGTACGCACTGCCAACGCGCTTCTTTCGCGTATTCAAAGACAAACCCCCGTAGTTCCCGTTCCAGGATAAAAAATTATTCTATGTGTTAATCCTAGTTATTATCTATGTATCCTTAATTTCAATGCTATGGAAATTGATGAACTGATGATGAGGACAATTTCACAATAAAGGAAAATTAATATATAAAGTAATGAACAATTACTCACGAAAGAGTACGCAGGGCCAAAACTCAACCAATTTAATCTGAACGACGCGACGGGCAAGTGTTATCGGCTTAACAGAATATTGTTTGCAAATTGAATGCCTCGTATTGCTGCGTTTTTACTTTTCGATCATTTTATTAATGGATTCTCTCTTGGAAATAACTTGTATCGTATATTTTGTACAATTAAATGCTTCAAATAATACGAATGATACAATATTCTTTATGTTTTTTTTTTACTAGGTTTATTTTTAGATATTTGAAAACTAGTTGTGCCCTGCAGTTTTAACCGCAGTGCTCCACTCCTGTTGGTCTTAGCGTGATAATATATAGCCTTCCTCAATAAATGGGCTATCTAACACCGAAAGAATTTTTCAAATCGGACCAGTAGTTCCTGAGATTATCGCGTTCAAACAAACAAACTCTTCAGCTTTATAATATTAGCATAGATTATTAAATTAAAAACCTGAAAATAATGAATTCAATCTGCTCTGTCTCAGTCTTAAAATAATTTACATATCCTGCAGGCTGAGGAGAGATTCAGATTTATCTAACAGTATATAATTTAACCCGCGCAAAGTTTGACTTACGCAAATCAGCAGCACACGAGGCGTCTTTCTGTTAACTTCAACTGAACTTTTAGGAGTTTATCATAACTCAACATTTTCTAGACCATGTGTTGCCAACTTTTAAGCTTAGTTCAGTTTTTAAAGTTACTTCACACACTTTCTTAAAGATTCAAAAGTTAAGTAACTGATTTTGACGGCGTTTGCACATTCTTTAATATTGAAATTTTCAGGTTTTTCATTACACTTCTCATTTAAAAAAAGGCAGCGATAAGTTAGTATAAATAAACTAGTTAAAACCCTATAGATATACAGAAGACAATCTTAACTTTACGAAAACTAATGGAAATATTAATCAGCACGGAAACTATTGCAAACAAACGAATATACCTACGAACTTGTTTTGTGCATTGTACTTTTTACGAATGTGTACTTAGCGCGTTAATCCCATTACTAATGCTAAAGTGCGTCACACACGGTAAAGATACTATAATATTTTATGTTAAGATTCTCTAATATAAAATATTACAGTATCTTAAGGTATCCGGTATCAGTATCCGAAATTTTGTGTCAGTGTTTCGCGTCATTTGTAACAGGATGGCGGTTCTACAGGGGTCTTAGTACGCAATGACAAAAAGAAAATTAATGATGGTCAGAACGCTGATACCGGATACCTTAAGATACTGTAATTTTTTTATATTAGAGAACCTTAACATAAAATATTATAGTATCTTCACCGTGTGTGACGCGCTTTACTCTTTACAAAATATAGTAATATTATATCGATAAATCCTTTGATATTTCTCCCCACATAACACAAACTTATATCTTCAAACTTCACCGATCAATCAACGCTATATTTTGCATTCCAAGGACAAATATTAGATTTCCGCAAAACAAATATATTTATCGCGACGAAATATCACTTCAGAAGTGTAGTAAATATCTTAAACTATGTCAACGCGTTGTTTATATATTTGGGGCAAGTAATGACAATAATCAGATATGTACCATTTTGGATTTAACATTATATTGTAATTTATACACTACCGTTTAGGTTTAAATCTCGTATTTGTTCGCTCGTTTTATGTAATTATACGTGCAAAGAAATAGGCACACCTGCATACACTAGCTTTCCTTGCATACTCTGTAACTAGAATTTCCATAGTCCTCCGTGCAGTAAATCAAAATGGCGAACATAGCTTATTTATTTATTTATTTATATACTCTTTATTGCACACACAAAGTTTGACAAAATCAGGATATTAGGTATACTAAGCAATTGGCGGCTTTATGCTTAACAGCAATTTCTTCCAAGCAACCAAAAAATAAAAGCAGAAAGTTAATACAATTACAAAATTGGGAAGATAGTGTACACAGAAACAAAAAAAGCTTATGTTCCACCAGTAGAAATATAACCAAAATCACACATATGAGATCAGTTATAGTACACAAAAGAACAATAAGCAGTTTATCCAAAGCACTTAACGAGTTTATTGGTCCCTTCAGAAGTTAATTAGTCATTAATGCACCAAGCCGTCGCCCGAAAGATAAGGTTTATAGCGAGCCCAGGCGCCCGACAGCCGAAAAATATTGCCGCTTCTAATTTATTGGCATCTTGGTAATAAATCACAGCATTATAATATATTAAGGTATGCCGTTTTCACCACACAAACACGCGTTTAACGTAATCCCCTTGGCTCTTGGGATTGAGGTTTACTGCTGTAATATGGGACACTATATTGCTTTGGCTGCATTTTTGTTTAAGATCTAGTTTTATATTGCCGTCTTAATAAGTTATTGAGACAGCCTAGTGAGATCTAGGTTAAAGATGGCTTTGACCTAAAAATACGGATATGTTGCGGAAAATCAATTGGTATTCAGGAATCATCATGACCTGAGTACTTATTGTGATTTGTACATCTACTAGATGGTAGTCTGCTAAGATGAAGAAAAATTTCTCCAAGATTCAATATTTCTTGGAGCTGCATAGATAATTCCTGTGTGCGATGAAATTCTAACAGAAAACCAGTTTAATCGCCGTCTGAACAAAACCTTACATAAACACACACAGATAACTTTTGTAATGCAATTCCATTTATTCCATTATAAAATGAACTAAAGGGCATTCAATTCCCTGCTCCCAGATACACGTGGACACGTGCGTCGATTAATTTCTCTAAGCGCTGAACCTAATACAGAGTTACGGTCGTAAGCGAACTTAGTGTTCTCGATAATTCTCTATGACCTACACGTAGCACGTTTTTCCTCCAAAATTTGATTTGATTGCTGGTGTAGAATAAAATAATTCTAAAAGAAAATCTCAGCGTGATAGGACACAAAAAGCATCACTTACTAACTCTTAAAGAGAAAAAAAATTATTTGAATTGTGAATTGCAGCTGCCTTTATCTTATAGTTCAGGATACATCGCCCATTTTTGCAAGTGACTACTATCAAGCTGATTTTCCGTTTGTAGCTTTATTTTGATGAGACACCGAATAATTTCGTGTACGAAACTCTCGATTGTGGTAGCTAACAGAGATAACAAGGATAAAATTTTTTGATTTGATGGTTCTCAAATATTTATTACGAAATTTGTAGGACAATATGTCTGTTGAATTAAATAAACATTAACTAAGTGAAAACAAAAAAATCAGCTTGTTAGTTATCATTTATCATGACCTCGTTATCGATACACTTTGGAAAGGGAGACTCTTTGAACCAACCATAGATTTTGTAGGACAAATATTTTTTCGAATAATTTAGGTAATTATCTTGAGATTGAACCAAAAAAAAAATTCAGTTAGTAATAAATATATATTTTATTCACTAACGGTTCCGAGGTCTGATGATTTAACATTGATTATGGTGACAAAACGTGTTAAATTGTAACTGTATTGTAGTAGACTAGTATACTATAATTATTACCCTCGTTCGATTAAAATACAACATCTTCGACTGTTCTTCTAAGATGACGGACCGTCACAGACATTCATTATAAGCTTACTAGTTCTACCTAAACAGTTACAAAGAAGAGAAACAAATAACATTAGCGCTATCCACTGTCCAATATAAACTTTAAAAAGCTAATAGTGTCCTCATCGTCACTCAATAGATCTGCCATCGAATACTCAACATAACTCCTAGAGCAATCGGTGAAGTAATTTAATCCAGCAACTTAAAACATCTGAACTCAATAGAAAAGTGATTTGAACCGTGTCTAAATCGATTCTGGATCAAGCACCGATTAAAACTGTTGGAATTCTTGAAAGCAAGGAGCGGGATGGTGTCACTGACACATAGTTTAGGAGTTATGCTTTGAACTACTGACTAGAGAGGGTGTTAGCGCACTACCGTGTTGTTGTGTAGAAAAACATAGTGTCTTCGTATAAACTTAGGAGGGACTAACCAATGTTTAATATTATTATTTTGTACATTAGAATAGTTTTTGCTAAATTAGTATAAACTGTTTTCTTTTTCCCGGGACGCGACCAAAAATATTAAATGATAGTCGTCCTTTTTTTTAGTCTAGGCAAAACTGTATTGTAAAATAATTTAATTGTAATGTAAAATAATTTAATTTATCGTAATGAAAGTATTCTATAATTGCACAATTTTTAATAAAATTTACGAAATATAAATTAACATATTATTTTGGAATCAATTTCACGATTGTATTAATGTACACGAATTGAATTAATTAATTATATTGTGCGAGTTCATGTTAATTTCGTAAAATTAAATGTTAATTCCTGTTGCCACAGTAATAATTTTTATAAAGGCAATTTGTATAAATATATTAAAAGGCCTTTATTCTATTATTGTTGTTATAGCCTTGTAATGTACCATATATCTTTTTTTGGAAATCCTTTGAACTGAATAGTAACGCTCGTATTGTGTATGAGATTCACGTAAATTGGTTATGCCGTTTCGGAGGAGTTAATATACACACAAGTTTCTTATTATATTTAAAACTATCTGAAACCTTCTGCGAGTTTCTTTATTCCTTGACGAGTTTTACAAAAGATGGTACCTAATATTATATAATCATTAGAGGATATAAGCCATAATTTCCATACATTATTATCCTTAGCAGTGTGCATGAAGTCTGTATAAGGGAGCATTAGTAGATGAAGTTTGGACATTTCGTGAGTTTCGGAAACGGGTTTGGCTTTGCTCTAAATGCATAGCAGCTTTGCTTGATTGATGTTCCTTCCTAGTCATTGCATTTACGTAATGTATTCTAAATTTGTGAGATTAACTCATGTGTACTCAAACTGCATGAATAATCGATTATAGTGGCCTATGGGGCCTAGTGGTATTCGAACCCACGTCTTTCTGCTATTGTAGTAGGTAATATGTTTATGGCGTTATTTCGGTATTTCAACTGCTGTATGTCCTTAGAATTGCTCCTGATTCCGTATGATAACTATCGAATTTATTACAGTAATGATAAAAGTAATTTTTTCTACTTTTAACTCAAACACCACCGCAGGAAGTATCAAGGAAGGAATTTTCAAAGGTAATTTTTATAATTAGGTATTGCACTTATTGACGTCGGCAACTAAAACCAGATTTCAATCACATAATTAAAACACTAATTCAAATAATCAGAACTGAAGTTATATACCATCTTAAAAGAACTAACGTGTCTCCGGGAGTGCATGATAGCCTCCCAGGAGAGCGCATTATGCAATAAATCCCAACTATGAACAACTTTGTACCCGCTGAAAATTGTAAGAGTGAAATTCCTTTATTACGAAGTTCCCTCGCTCTTTGAAAACCCCTAATTAGCACTTGTAATGATACTCGCTTCTTAATGAACTATTAAATGTTAATTGTGAAATTAGGATTATCGCGTTACTGGAATGTAGATTAAAATTGGATTTAATTGTGTTTTCTGTAAGGTTTAATTTCAAATGTTATGTTACTGTAATTGTGTGTAATTTCGTGCTTAAATTGTTGTAATTATACATAGATTATATACCTGAAACCAACTCCTTATGATCAAAGATTTCGTTGTAACATTTTCTTTGCTAGAAATATGCATTACATAATATTGTATTATGTAGGTAGGTAATCTATTATTAGGTACTAGCTGCGCTTCGCGGTTTCACCCGCATGGCGCTGTTGGTTCTAGCGTAATGATATGTACATTGAACAGCCTTATTACCTTCCTCGATATGGCCGGGCTATCTAACACCGAAAGAATTTTGCAAATCAGGACCAGTAGTTCCTGAGATTAGCGCGTTCAAACAAAAAAAAAAAACAAACTCTTCAGATTTATAATATTAGATATAGTACTTATAGATAATAGAAATGTTTGCATGAGCTTAAATTTTGAGTTGAAAAAAGTAGAATTAAAACCAGTAAATTTTCCAGACATTTCGATAGCGCTTCAAATCGCAAGTCCAAATGAATGTCAGCTCTAGTTTATCTTAAAACCTAGATAAAGATATGAAGTTAGTGGTCTCGTGAGCAAAAGTTCCCAACTTCATAATCTCTGACGCGTTCTAATGAAAGCGCAGCGCGAAATTCCGTATAATAAACTTTTTAAACATCTTAAACTTTAAAAAGAGTTACACGAGTTTTGTGGGTTTTGAGTTCGTTAATTTATATTTAAGACCGGTTTTATACATTTAAAACTCAAAGAAATACAAGGTCTTTTGATAAAACGAGGTAAAGTTAACACGCGCGTTGCAAGATGAAGTCACTTATAATAGTTAAAAAAGTATAGTTTTAATACATCTTTATAAATTTAGAAGGTCTGTCAATCTATCTAATTATATCGTTTATATAACTATGTACAAAAACCTAATAACAACTTCCTCAATTTTAATTAAGGAAGGGAATACACACCATAGGAAAATTGATAAGAATATAAGGTATTTATTTTCATCAAATTTAATGAACATTTTCTTCGTTGTTATATTTAAGGTAATTTCGCTAGAATAAATTCCCTTTACACGTGCCGTTTAAGTTTAATAAAGTCGATCAAAGAAAACACTATTCAACTATAACTTTATTTTTTGTCAGTTATTTGATTCACGTCGGTCCTCTCAAAATCCTTGGAGACACTTAAAAAACTTCATTTGTGACAAATTCATTGGTATTTTAAGACTTTTATTATTCTTTCGTGAATTCCAGACGTTTCTGAGAACAAGCTAACTTCAAATGAGGGTAATCAAACGGTCCCGGTACCTATAGCTACGTTTTCTTAGAAAACTGTAACAAAACTACATGAGTCATACATTTCCACTGGAGTGTGTTAATATTGCAGAAATATTACTCAGCAAATCTAGGACCTTGCGTGACCTAAGTGGGGCTATTAAATATGATTTTAACTTGTTTAGATTTTATTATTAACCGACTTCAAAAAAAGGAGGAGGTTATCAATTCGGCCGGTATGTTTTTTTTTTATGTATGTACACCGATTACTCCGAGGTTTCTGAACCGATTTACGTGATTCTTTTTTTGTTCGATGCGGGATGGTGTCGAATTGGTCCCATAAAAATGTTATTCGGATAGGCCCAGTAGGTAGTTTTTATTTTATGGGCATTTTTGCAAGTGCAAGTTTGAAGTCGGTTGTTTTTAACGCAGTTATCACTTGTTTTTAATCCTGATATAAATGGGTAGTGTATGTTTTACTCTATCAAATAATCTTTATATGTACTAAATTTCATAATACACAAAACATGAAGCAAATTAAAACGTAACACGGCATCTAAATAGCACATTGCATTGGCTTAAAAAGAATTGCACGCAAGTGAAATGGCGATTGAAAAATTAAGTAGTTTGATACAATTATTATAAAAGCAACAAAATGCTACTAACCCTGCTTTTTAATAAATTATGACAAGAAAGGAAGGAATCGCATGTAATTAATCCTTTTTTATTCTAATGAAATATCGTGCAGTTGAGAATCGATAATGTTGTTCTACTTTAAACTCAAATCAAGTATTTAGTCTCTTTTTATTAGCATAGGAAACATTTATGTTACGAATATCATATCGGTCCAACATTATGATGTTTTACCGTGTTCGCGTAATAATTAATTAAATAAATAGTCCAATTATGTTTAAAATATAATAAGTAGCCATTGAGATATACATATTATGGAGACGACACCGCCTACATTACTTATGTTCCGCTCAACATACGCCATATGGCGTTACTGCACGCTCATTTTTTATTTGTTTTAAAGTGAAACGCATCAAATATGCCTTCGTGTGTGTTACGATATTGCACAAATAATACAAATAATACGGAAAAGTGCAAAGAAATTACTTTCATCGGTACTTAGGTACTTACCTAACTAGATAATAATTTTTATAAAACTTAGAGCAAAAAAATAGCGCACAGATTTTGTTCGTGGTGTCTCTTCCATACGAAGTAATATTATCTCAATGTAAGTAACATAAATTTAATTATAAAAATAATGATGTTTGATAGTTTGTACAACAAAATTAATTTGGTAACACAAAATATAATGATAATGGGCATTAATTCAATAAAAACATGTTTTGTACATTTCGTTTTATAAATTTCTATTATGTTGCTATTAACTACATTATATTTTCTGTGGTTTCACCCGCAGACCAATCCAAAACGACAAGGCTAGCTATAGCTCTTCTATAGCTTATGTCTTATTTATGTATATAAGCTACATCACCCAAAATCTTTTGAGTGATTTTTGTGTAAGAGCGTAACAAACACACATGCTTACAGTCATTCACGTTAAAATTATTATGCAGTAGGATTTTTTTTCCATGCAACAATACCACATTCTTACAATCATCCACGTCTATATTATTAGTTGAATTTCCTTTTTCCATGCACCAATACCCTGTTTATTAAAATTCCTAGATTACATAAATTCCTCCTGAATAGACAGTTTGTTTTGATTTAAAAAAGAACATGTCTTTTTGAAATCTACACTCTACACTCACAGAGACTCTTCTGAAGGCTCACGGCCTCTACCAGGAGACCCACCAGTTTTCCCGCTTTTTTAAAAAAAAAAGTGTACCTAAAGTCATTTTTACGTAAGAAACATCGCAAGTTTCCTGGCCACCCCTACCATTGTTGCGGCACTGTAACGCTTACGTACGTTATAAATGATTACAGACCATACTGCTACGTAATTCTGAGTTCGTTCCACTGCCATTCGATGCTGAAATATCTATCTACACAAGTTTTGGTTTGAGCGATATACCTGTGTATCAAAAATGTATCGCTAAACATTTGACAGCATAAAGAAGTATATTTTAAGAATATTGTTATTCCTTTATTTGGAGTTCAAACATGGCTTATGACAAGAAAACTATGGAAACGATTTAACAGTCGCACACACACTTATATAAGTTTTGCATACATACATTTGGAAGCCCGTGTTATTAATTTTAATATATTTAAATGCAAAAATAGGAAGATAATAACGATCTTGAAAAATGTTTTATATAATGTCATCCAAGTACTTAACCTATTTACTTTAGCGTAGCGCTATATTATTATATTTTAATATTATTTCCAAATGAAATTCAATTACCTCGGATTTTATATGCTTTCCTTTAAAAATGACGTAACAGAAAACATTATAAAAATAAGTTACGTATAAATTGGGAAAGAGTAAGAGCAAGTTAAAAGATCCTTGATAAATTGAATATTTTATGCCGCGACTCTTAAATTATGGGATAAATTCATCCCGTATTTTCTTACTTTGAACATTAATTGAGAAACGAAGTGGTTAAATATTAGTGAGGGACGACTCATTAGTAATTAATATTTTTATTGAAGAATGACCAACTTCGTTAATAGAGAACACTCCAATTATATTTTCATAATTTTTAATTAAGAATATTTTATTACGTTTCGTGGAATTGTGTCCATTACCTTTCGTAATAAAGAACATTTAAACGGTTTATGATTTAATAAAATACTTCAATAATAAGTAATATTGGACCTCATTTGAAAACAATTTTCAATGAAACTCCGCTTATTTTGGTTGTAGTGGGATCAAATCGAATAAAAATTAATGGAACACTTTTAATATTTACTCGTGATTTATTTATATAGGTTTTACCGCCTTTAACTAACGTAATATAATTATTATTTCCGATAAAAAATTCACAGAATTCGGACAATATCGCGGGCTGGTACTAGTCTAACAAATTAAAGTAAAATGCAACAAGAAAGGTGCTAGTTTCGGTTTCTCAGCTTTTCTTTTAAACTCGAATAGTATACTAAAAATTTTCTCTAAATGTATTTTATGGCCGCTACGCTGAAAATCTTTGTCCATGAATTTATTTCCAACTACTTATACGTCATTTAATGAAAACTAAGATACTCTAAGAATATATTATTATATACTGCTATTCGTATTCGTACATATTTATTAATGAAAAGTCAATACCGTCCAGTATTTTACCAGAACTCTTGATATTACAACAGTCATAGGTACTTAATATTTGCCGACAGGAGGTTACACTACAAATGTAAATTTATAAATTGGGAAACAAAATTACATTTTTAGTACTGTTAACAATAATTGGAAAACTCCTCAATAAGTAGACCGCGATAATTGAAAATTTTAATTTAATTGATAAAAAATGTTGAGTTAAGTTCAATGTAATTTTGAGTCATGTATTTAATTAACATACAATGTATTGTATTTAGATTTTAAGGTACTCTTATCGAATTCAATTAAATCAGAAACAAAGAAAAGTAACAAATAACGTTACATTTGTGACGTAATTAAACTGTAAAGAAATTGAACCAGACTAGAACAATACTTAAATTGAAGAACGTAATCTAAAGTTCGAAGTAATTTTATTAACTAGTATGAGTTTTAAGAAGTTTTCCTTTTAAATATGACTACAAATACAATATTATTATTTTATAAAGAACCTTCTTAACCACGTATTTAAGAGAAAAAAAAACTTTCTTTGTAGCAAATTTCATCTCAAACGGTTTAGTAGTTGCGACGTGAAGAAGAGATACAATATAGACAGCCACATCGCATCGCATTAATATTAAAAGGAAAAGTAGGAATAATATTGGTACTTTAAGTGCTTTGCCAATCATTAATCTACCAACCAATCATTAATTCTTAAATTATTCTCACATTTACCACAAAATTAAAATGTCTTTGTGATCTCTTCTAAAAAATCGAATCATATAATAATTCCCACTCAAAGCCGCGTACAAAACAACGGTCAACAACATTTCAATGACAGAATCAAAATCAAACGATCCATGTTTTGTAAAGGCATTGTTAGGACTCTTAAAAGACCACTTTTCATCCGTCGAATAAATAAGATTCTCGGCCCTTGTAATTTAACGGGCCTCTAGAGACAAACGTGGCTGGATCTGTTTTATTGGATTGTGTTCGAGTGATAAGAGATCTTCACTTTTAATTAAATCACACATTTTTATTTCTTTCTAGTAGGTAATGAAATATCTGTCTATGTTATATTTTATAAATGGCATATTGGGAAAGTGTTGTTTATAAGTGAGCTGTGAATCTTTATTATTAATTAGGTAATCTAATAAAATGTTTAATTGTCTGACAGAAATCTTAGGAAAAAAAAACGTCATCAGTTTAAAGTTGAATCTACCATTTAAGAGATATATTATCGAATAATTTCGTCTAGCCATCACAGCAGAGTGATAAACTGTGTTCATATTCAGAGGTCCTTTTGACTGCATTATATTATCTAGTAACGTTCAAATTTTTGTGCTACATCACAAGTTTATTTCCCTTTATTTATTTATTTATCTATCCTTTATTGCACTTAAAGAGAATGAAAAAGAAATACAAACACTTAAATATAGCTTTAACTAAGTACAAATGGCGGTCTTATCGCTTTAGAGAGATTTCTTCCAGACTTTAATTTCAATATTAATATATTTTTTCATAATATAAATCGCGTTTCTCGTAACTTACTCCACACTCGTTCCGGGAACTGTCGTGTTATTGTCAATCGAGCGCTTCCCTCTATCCATTAGTTTCGGTAACGCCACGCGACGTTACGTTACTCTTTTTCAGCCCACATATATTGATTGTAAAATATAGTATAGGGGTTTCGATTTATGGAGATGTGGAAAAGATTTGAAGAAATAAATGGAGATATTTTGTTACGGTTCTAATTAAGAAAATACCTTATGTAATGTCCATAATAATATTTTGTTTACAAAACTTCCAAAGGGTACATTATTAAATGCAAGCGCTGGCTCACAACTAGTATTGTTATACACTACTTGAGTACACTTTAAACTTGTAAAGAGAATCGATCAGTGAAACGTGAAATACGTCGACAGCTAACCATAATATGATAATACCTATGTTAAGTTTCACATGTACTACAACCCGCTTTAGCCTGCGGTTTCATTCGCATAGCATCCGGTTGCAAACATTGTGTGTATCAATTTATATGTTTGCCAATTCATTGACAGAAATTCAATTGACAGAAATTAAAAACAATCGCAAAAAAATTCTTTAACTTTTCCCAAAAAAGTACAAGTTTTTTTCAACTAGGATTAGTATATAATAAGGATGTATATATCACACCTATACTACTGTATGCAGAACACATGACTAAAACATCCTTTACAATCTTAAAAACACATTTTACTAAACATACGAAGGCACGGTTCTTTGGCAGACTATTGTACTCGCTAGGTGTTTGGGAAGGAAACTCCAGCGGGAAAACAGGAAACCCTTAAGCGTATTTACGACTTGGATAGTCTGTGGTCGGGCTAATAAAATATATGCTATTTTACAGCGAAAGAATTTGTAGTATTGTATGAAATATGGAAAATACAAATAGCATTTCCTAGACATGATGTGTTTGAATGATAATGTTCTCTTACTAGATTTATGCGTTGTTGTTATTAATAAATTAATTGTATTAAATTGTCGTGATAGACACACTGTATTGTTATTTCTATTTTAAGTACTATTGCCACCACATAAAATTTCCCATAGGAGAAATAAACCCAATTTATCTGCTATTAAACACTACACATACTTCATCAATACACGCAACTCATTTGATATAATCGGCCCTAGCTGCGCTTCGCGGTTTCGCCCGCGTGGTTCCGCTCCTGTTGGTCTTAGTGTAATGATATATAGCCGTTAGCCTTCCTCGATAAATAGGCTATCTAACACCGAAATAATTTTTCAAATTGGACCCGTAGTTCCAGAGATAAGCGCGTTCAAACAAACAAACTCTTCAGCTTTATAATATTAGTATAGATTCAACACCTGAACAAAAGTATTTTAGCATTTCGCCACTTAATACGAAATAATACTTCTCACGTCACAAATCCGGTGTCAAGGAAATAAAATGATAACTCCATACACGATACACTTTGTGACAAGATTAAATAAAGTCTGTATAGTGTAGTTTGGTGGAGGCGTAAAATTGGACCGTTTTTCCTCTTTTTTATCCCACTTTGTGAATCCGGGAACAATATTTGAGATACGACTATGTTATAAATAGCGTTTACATCGACGCTTTCATCTTTATTAATTTTTAACGTGATCTGTACTCGTGTTCGGGCATTTTATGAATTATTCAAAATGTTATTTAAGATCACTTGTAAGGTGACTTTATAATATGTCGTCGTCGTCGTCGTCGTCGTCGTTTTAGCCGTGGGACGTCCACTGCTGGACAAAGGCCTCCCTCAGGGTTTTCCACCACGACCGGTCACCGGCGGCCTGCATCCAGCGGCTCCCTGCCACTCGGACCAGGTCGTCTGTCCATCTTGTGGGTGGTCGTCCCACGCTTCGTCGTCCAGTACGTGGTCTCCATTCGAGAACCATAATATGTATAATTATAATATGTATAATTATAATATGTATAATTATAATATGTATAATTTCATAATAATGATATGATTATATTGTGATTTTTGATACTGCTTTTCCTGTCCTGGTCCTGGTTTAGTTGTATTCAGACAATATATAATATCATATTCCATACCATAATAACTATAACATGATATTGTAGTTTATTATATAAGAAGATTTGTCAGTTAAGTCACGGAAAATTTCAAGAAATGGTAATTCTTTCATTTATTCGAAAAGTTTCAGCCTTTGAGGGGAAATTTATCAGAGAACATTTAAGCCTTTCGGTCATGATGGACTTTAAATCAATTTAATCGATATTTTGAACAAGTAGTTTATATCTAACATGTTGCATTCATCCATATTTGTTCAACCGTTTTAGATCAATGGTATAACAAAATAATACATACAAACAATAAGATATAAATATAGAACATAATATAAATTGGTACGCAGGATTTACTCATTTACCTTGACATGTTCCAGAAGCAAAAAGGTATCATTTTCAGACTAAGCACTTCGCTTATCAGGATATTTTATCCTTCATTAGGACTCTAAAAGGCTTATGAAAAGGGAAGAAAAAGCAAGATTCCTTTCTCTTTATTAAGGTAGCTTAGTCGATTATGCCACTCTTAATACACATAGATTCGTAGTTCCTCTTGACTTTATGTACTACTTATGCTTATTTAGAAATGGTTTTTAATTTTGACGAAGCAAATCCATGTTTCTTGACAGATTTCCTATGTACCTAATTATTTACTTTAACCATTTATAAGGTTTTAATATAAATAAGTATAATATTTTAATTAACAAATATTTTTATAGGTATGCTGAATAAAAATAATATGCTTCTGACATAAAATGGTTAAATGTATTTGCAAAATGAAATAAACAGATAAGTTATAATTAGTTGAACAAATTTGAAATGTTTGTATGTTTTCATTAAATCGAGCGTGTAATTAATTAAATTATGGCCTTTTCAACAGTTAAACGCACTAACGATAATCGTTTTAGGAATTCATTGATAATAAATTAAAAATTATACAGATTTTTCGATAACACGACTACAAATATGTATGTACCTACACACCACGGGAAAATGACGTGATTGTATTGGCCTATATGTATAAGTATAAAAAAATAATGGACTAAAAACTAAAACTTGTAATGCTTAAGATAACGTATTCTAACTTTGTATGTTCGCTGAGGGTGATCTTGCAAATTACTGAACCGATCGTGAAAATAATTTTACTAACAGAATGTTACACTACTTTGGAGTATCATATTTTTTTTATTACCTACAGGATCAAACCAGACCTAAGCGGCTTGTATATCATTAGAATCGTCTTAAATTGTGCCTAAGCTTCGTTCCTTTTACGCACAGCAACCTCTAGGTTTTAATAAAAACCCTTTGAATTATGCAAATCTTAGCTGGGTTTGTAATACCAGCTTACCTTGCCGCTTAAATTTTGAGATAATCCGATACCTTGAACATACGTAACAGGGATATTAATTTAAACTTTTTATTAAGCCACGGCTTACGTTGATTATTCATTCATTCAGTAATAAATTCACAGAATGCGAACCGTGTTATCCTGTTGTGTATATTAATAGGTTGTTTTTCGTTAAAACTCAAGTAGATATGATTCGAGGAAAAGTTATTCTGCGTATTTATTATGTTTATTTTATTTTCATCAATTGAAAATTACAATTAAATTTGTTTTTATAAAAATACAGCACCACATAACCTTGTTAAT
The DNA here is from genome assembly GCF_905220415.1 of Colias croceus. Lineage (NCBI taxonomy): Eukaryota > Metazoa > Arthropoda > Insecta > Lepidoptera > Pieridae > Colias > Colias croceus. Next base: position 11,485,867 of record NC_059543.1, read on the forward strand.
AAATAAAACAATCGTAGACGAAGGATGCCTGGTAGAGATCGCGAATAGCTTACCATTTAAACATATATATATATATAATTATTTATATTATCTTTGTTTCCTGTAATGTTATGACTTCATAGTAACCTTGGATGCACTTGCATGATTCCACATATATTTTGTACCTGACTTTTTTTAAAGCACTTGGGGTAAAATATAAAAACAAACACTTGTGTGGGAACTTGAGTGTTGGAAATTATATTAAGCTCTTTTTACTTGCGCGGTGTCACTGCAAGTGATTAAAAGCGAGTACCTACCTATTATAAATGTCCATTGTTATTTTATTATTATATTCGTGTATTTATTAAATATTGCGATACAATTTTAAGCTACTTATTGAAAATTATCACCTGCATTATTAAACGAAATAAGCGATAAAATGTAACCTAACATGTTTTTGTATAAAGTGATAGATACAATGTCCATACTTCATATTCATAAGGTACACTGCATAATAACATACATTGAAAATTGTTCGGTCATTGTTTAATCTTTTGTAAACTAGTAAGATACTACATCAACTTGCCATCTCGTTTAATATCAATAAATACTTTACTATTTTAAATCACTAGTATATAAATAAATGTTTCTTTCTTTATTTCTTTCTAATATTATGAAGCTGAAGAGTTTGTTTGTTTGTTTGTTTGAACGCGCTAATCTCAAGAAGTACTGGTCCGATTTGAAATATTATTTCGGTGTTGGATAGCCCATTTATCAAGGAAGGCTATATCATTACGCTAAGACCAACAGGAGTGGAGCCACGCGGGTGAAACCGCGGAGCGCAGCTATTAAATAGTAAAATGTCTAACAATACTCATTGAATTAAAATATTACGCTCTCACTACAACCACACCTCGTAATACTTTTAAACTTTCTGTCTCACACAAGCCGTGCATTGCTAAGGATTTCCAAAAATCCTTTGTAAGACTTTACTTATTATGGATGTCCGAGCGAAACTAAGGTTTCAAATGCAAATATTTTACTATTTTAATATTTTAGACAAGGACTAGCTTACTCGGCAAACGCTGTTCTGCCATACCCTTGTCATTTTGGGGTATAAAAATAGTTTACGGCCCATTTTTAGATCTCCTGTATAAACAAATAAAATCTGAAATTGATAAAGCCTTTGCTATTTATTTGGGTATTTGAGAGCAGACGCCTCACCTTGTTGTTAGTGCTCCAAGTCGCCCATATGTACCCACAGTGCCGGAGACATAAAGAGAAACATAGAGTTTTTACTAAAATAAATGTTAAATTAATGTAGTCACATAATATTACCTACTAGCTTCCGCCCGCGACTCCGTCCGCGCGGATGTCGGTCTTCGCGTGGATGGTTTATTTCTCCATTTTGAGTAGGTACCTCTGACAATAAAATCTTATAAATATCTATTGGACCCAATTCCCAAATACGGCTAGGCCTATAATAATACGCAACGTTTGTTCGCGGTTCTACGGAACAACGTCTATGGATAAAACTGAAAAATTAAGATTAATTTTTTTCTACGTATTTTTCCAGGATAAAAAGTATCCTATTTTACGCCCAGGATAATAAGGTATAATTATACCAAGTTTCATCGAAATCGAACCGCTAGTTTTCACGTGATGCCTTCACATACAGACAGACAGACAGACAAAAATTTTTTTAATCACATATTTGGGTTTGGTATCGATCCAGTAACACCCCCTGCTATTTATTTTTTCAATATTTTCAATGTACAGAATTGACCCTTCTACAGATTTATTATATGTATAGATAATAATAAAGATAAGAAAGTATTATAGTTGTAGTAAAGAAATAAATGTGCTTTATAAACTTACCCAAAATATGTCCCTTGATAGTACAAAATTTACTTAACACAGACTTTTTGATTTATACTTAAATTCTTTCTTTCTTTCTTTCAAAATTATTACTTAAAATACGAAATATTGTATAACATAACGAGACCACAAACCGTTTATGTAAGGTTTATGTCATGAAAAACCAAGGAAAGCTGTCAAAAATATACAATTCTACGTCCTCAGCAAAGGAACAATAATTTTTCAGCAATCCACCTGAGGCAGGCCGACAGCCGAAGAATTTAGGCTCCTCCCGCCTAAATTAAAAAACTTTTTTCTCATTTCATTACTTCGCAAGTATTTCAGTTATTTTTAGCGATATTGTGGTGATCCATTCTCTCGACAGGTGTCTGATTGTATTTCGTTTAATGTGCTATTACTATCATTGAATTAAATTCTAGTCGTTATAAGGAGTTGCATGCATTATTTGACAAATCCCAGACGCAATATAGCACAAGGCTGTTCAGTCAGATTGAAAATATTACGTTTTGAGCTTACCATTTTCGAGATAATCAATTAGTCTATTATTTTTGACCTTTATACTTAATGTTAATGTAAATAAAATAAACTCATTTTATTTTTATTTATAAATACTTTATTGCTCTTAAAAATTACATATTGAGACTTAAACTAGGATACATTGTAACAAACGGCGGCCTTATCGATAAATAGAGATTTCGTCCAGACATTGTAAAAAAAAAATACGTTTCATCTCAAACAATTTACAAAATTTCATTTATAACTAATTCTAATATTATTTATTATTTATTATTATTTATTTATTACATTACGACTATATACTTACCTTTATCTTGCCGAACTGGACTTAGAACTAATAATAATTATTCACAGTCAAATGTCTAGAATCGGGGTCAGGTCAGTCTAGAATAATATCCTTCAACTATCTTACAGGAAATCAATAGATCAACAGTTGCAATATGCTTTATTAGTTTCCTAGAAAATAATGTGAACTTAAGGTAATTTATATGAAATTTACTAGAGTCTTGAATATAAATAACTGTGTTATTTTACATATTCCGCTTTCACGCCTAAACTTTTATATTTATGTAACATAAAAATATTAATTAGCAACAGAGCTATTAGACCGGGAGATAGTGACATAGGTAAATAATTGGGTCATTTGTAAAATTAAGAAATGACATAAACTAAAATATTTTTTTTTATTTATTCGTCACTATCTCCCGGTCTATATGGATTATTATGTATAAATTATTTTTATCTTTAAACTCAGGTATTCAATATTATTGGAAAAGAGGAAAAAAGTATATTTAGCGATATAGCCATTTCTTTAAAATAGAGACATACAATTTCATTGTAACTGTGATAATTCCTTTGCTTTCGTTTTTATGAGAGTGGTTATTAAATATACTATGGAGTTTTGTCACGACAAGAGGCAAGCATGATGCAAAGTGAATTCTAATCTAGATGCTAATAGATTTAAAAGTTCCTCAGCAAATTATTAAGAATCAAGATCTCGTCTTCAAGGCACACACCACAGTGTAACAAGATTTAAAATATGAACCATTAGGAACACCCACAACGGACGAGGTTTAAAGCCTTTTAAATTTTCTGAAAGGCTTTCCGAGATAAAGCCGTAAGAATTGGCCTAAGCCAAGCTCGTGTATTATTCTAAATACCCTCTGTGTTGGAATTTGCTGCTTAAAGAAATATTAAAGGAAAGCGCAAAGTTACCTAGTTCATCTAGGTCGCTTCTTAACTATGTAGTAAAGTGTAAAAAAAAATATCCTAAAAATTTATTACAAAATAAATTTTTGAAACACAAACGAGTTTGTTTTTTTATATTGTGTATCGTTAGTGGTTAATCACACTTACAAGGTTTTTACGAGTAGCAAGTGACACTATGGAAAATCAAATTCCTCATAACACAATGAGTATAATCGAGTTATGCTATCCAGAATACTAACGCTTATTCCAAATAAAAGACGATAATCCCAATATTGAGCTAACATTATCGCCATATCCTAAACATGCCTCTAAATTGCGATCACTTGTTGTTCCAATTTTCAGGACATCATTACATTACGGTTACGGTTCAAACTCATCTGTAAAACGCTTGTTTTGATCGGCCATTGCTGACGCATAATTTGTGTCATATCTGACTGCCCATTTGCAGATCTAGCAACATAATTCTCGAATGCATTTCACCGGACAATCTGAATTCAACTATAAATCAAAGCATCACGGTTGTTATTGCTTTGTTCGGTACTCCGGTTTGCTGTTCATTTCGGAATCAGAAGCAACATCTATTTTGCAAATTTCGAAGTAGATTGATGTCACCGGGCACGTTGATTTTCGGTGAACCTAAACATGCTTGTGCTTGGAAACTAAACAATGGCGTTGTGACGACTACTTAAGGATTCAACGATACTGTAAAGTAATTTATGTTATAACGGATATATGAGTCTGTAGTACCTACACAGCCTTGTATACAAGGCTGTACTTCAGATAGGAATATTCATGTAGTTTGTATGGGTTGATTTTGATTAAGTTGTTCTCCTTGATTACAATTAAAAGAGGAAAAAATACACATTCTACCTAGAGAATATTTCTTTATTCAACATATTATGTTCTAAAATATACTCAAATAAAAATCCAAAATAATAAACAAAACGACAATGTTTATTATTAATGCAATTAAAATATTTTGATCGGTTTTGAAACAGGGCTTCACAATTTTCTTGAACTTTAAAAAGTCGTCATCATTAGTCTTCATTAACTGTTGACAATTAATAATAATGAACAGTTTTCTAAAATTTAATTAGATTCCAATTACTGAGAATCTTCTGAGTAAATGAATGATTGACATTAATTGCTATAAATATAATTATCTAGGCGTAAATTGTTTAGATTTTCACCGTAAAGACTTATTATTTTATTCATACCAATACGAGAGAAGAAAAATACTTAAACGTGTATAGAAAACAAGACGTCTTGTTATATATTTTTGTGAATGTGAGACGAGACAAATTGAGTTTGTAAGAAATAAAATAAATTACTTATTTCAAAGCATTTTGTTTGGTACAGATTTACATACTCACATTGCGAAAAACCAGAATTTTGAAGTAAATAAAAGTTTTACGACATGTGACAGCTTCTTGAGAGAGAATTTAGGATTCTCAATCAATCTAAAGCGATAATCCCGAACGCCTATGACATCGAGGCATTTAAAAGAGAATCTACCTCCACCTTGAAAAGTCGGCAACACATCTTCGGACACGTGATCAGATGCCATGGGCTGTAGAATCGTGTTACGTGTATCATCAGGCAATCCACATGCTCGTTTGCCTTCTTTCATATACAAAAAAAATCTAGTAGGTCTATAAATGACTAGGTAAACGTATTTAAAAAGAAAAAGAAACATTCCACTCCCAAATATAAAACCAATCTGAACAGGAACTAAGAACCGTCTATTGAAATCTGATCAATCGACCAATGAACTAACCCATTACATCACATGTATAATTGATTATTCACAAATAGGGATCACACGTCGCCAGTTACGAACTTGCTATCTGAGCTATTAAATAGATATAGGACGCAGATCACGTACAAATTTAATGCGTCGGTAAATCACCTTTGTTCTGTATAATACCGTTTTGAACTGTTTTGTTCGTGATTTGTCGATAAATGATACCTGAACGGGCGATGTATGGAAAGTGTTTTATACTTGTTATAAACGTGTTGTTACATAAATACTTGTTATAAACGTGTAAACATACCTAATAAGACTAAGAGATAACTGTCTATTTTTCTATGTAGAAACACCTTGGTACAATAATTATAGGTAACACATTATGAGTCAATTATTAAAACTATTTTCTTTTGGTTTATTTTATCATTTTATGATACTTCTAGTCGGTTTTGACAGTACAGGAAGTATGCAGTTTAAAGTTAAAATGTGAGCTCTATATAATATAATATTGTCCTGCGCTTTATTCAAAACTTTGTCAATACTTTACCTAAGTCAATACCATCAGAAAATGCGTCGGTAAATCACCTTTGTATACACGAGAATATACACGAGACTAACTAACTATAATATTTTGCTGGTTATATTATGATATTATTGATATTCATAATATAGGCTCTATGATTTGTAAATTAATATGAAAGGCAAGAAACTAGTTAACCAATGTTATGAATAATTCCTATCAAAATTTGTAATTCCAGTGTGACCTAATTCATGGAAGCATATACATGGCACATACACTGTCAAACTGTTTCATTGAATTTTGTGAATGTTAATGAATACGTTCCAAATCCCTTATTAATAAAGACTTATTTATAATAAATACGTTTAATTTTGTATGTTTCTTTAATGTATAGATTAATTTGCATAAAGAGTGTATATTTTCATACATGTACATTGTACATAATTAATATTTTTCTATAAACGATCAACTTACTTAATATGAAAAACACGTATGACTGGGATGAGACAGCTCTCTATGGATTAAAAAGGTCTTTATGAGATAAGAACCGATATTCTCATTCTTATTCCTTTTCAATTGTCCGTTGCAGTCGTGATTAGTAGAATTTCAGCGATTTATTTGTATGTTTTGTATCATTTTTAATAATGAAAGATTGAATAGGACAAATTACCTATAGAAATACAATTAGTAGGTATCTAGATCCCACGGCTACAATCGCGTGGTAATTGCGTAAAAAGAAGAGTATAATATTAAACCAAATTTCATAACGACCCGATCAATTTTTGCGTGATAGAGTAACATACATACATTATTTTAAAAACCTCATTCATTCTTAAAAACTTTCTCGTTTACCACAAAATGATATAAAAAAAACGACGTGTGTCACTCAGGGACTGCCGCGGTAAAGCTATTGCAAGCTATGCCTTCAAGCCACACCTCCGTCCGTCGGAGTGGGGAGCATGAGGTTTTTTGGTACGGAATTTCTCGATTCGGTTCCCGCGCTCAAGGCCCGCGATAGAAGCTATGCAATAGCTTAAAAATTATTTACTAAGTATATGTATTTACATTGCCATCAATTAAATAAATCAACAAACAAGTATATTCTCACTCCAAAGGTTACGTTCTGTATGTTCCCAGGCAGCTTAGAGTTGGCTAATGTATGGATTACTGTTGTGTTACTTGTTCCCAGCTTTACAACACTAACTTTACTTGTTAATTCCTAATACTTTCTAGACGGATTAGTTTAAACATTCCAGGGTAGACATTGAGATTTGTTAAACAGGAACGAATAAAAATAAAAATTGTTTTTATTCGGTTGAATTGTAAGAACTTGATTCAATAATGCTTTGTGTCAATACATTTTACACTACAGTTTTTTACAGAGAAACGGAAATCACTGATTATGATTAGATATTATTATTATGCAAAAGAGGGAAGTAAAACATGGGTTTAAACAGAATTATCACAAAGAAGTCGTAATATTAAACTGCTGTCAATTGTTTTAAAAGTATGGCCTTTAGATTATAGTCTAGATGAAACCAGGCTCTTAATATAGTCTAGGTTTATAATATTCTAGCTGTGCCCTGCGGATTTATCCGCATTGCTCCGCTCCTGTTGGTCTAAGCGGGATGATAATTATAGCCTATTATAGCCTGCCTAGATAAATGGGATATCTAACACCGAAATAATTTTTCAAAGAAGTTACTGAGATTAGCGCAATCAATCAAACAAACAAACAAACTCTTCAGCTTTATATTATTATAGTATAGATATATTGAAAACTATGTTGGTAGGTACTACAAATTTTACTAACATCGTATCGTTGTATACGTAGTATATTATTATTAGTCTGTGCTAATATTCTCTATTAGTGTATTCGCAATGGGCCGTTTTCTCGCATGCTGAAAGTTAATGGGAAGAGGCAATAATCAAAATTATATTTTTAAAAACGACAAAGTAAAATAATATTAAATAAATAACAAATTAAAAGTAATGAGCAACATTACTGTAACAGTATTATTTAACAGGCTCTACAAAAAACAACTACCTAGGTCCTAGTTGATAAGTTAATTTATTTCAATTATTAATTATATTTTTAAGATAATAATAATTATAATAAGTCAATTATTGTCAATCAACTTCAACTGCAAAAGGGAAAAGTGTCAAACTTACCTAAGTGAAATTAATTTAACGATTGAAGGATTTCTTGATAATTAAAATTAATAATAGGTATCCTAGGCAACTTTTGGTTACTCCTTTGGGATAAAAATTCATTAAATAAATAATAATCTTCTTCATCTGAAATCTTAATGGTTTCAGATCATTTATTTTTTTTAAGCTATTGCATAGCTTCTATCGCGGGCCTTGAGCGCGGGGACTGAATCGAGAAATTTCGTAACGAAAAAACCTCACGCCTCCCACTCCGACGGGTGGAGGTGTGGTTTGAAGGCATAGCATGCAATAGCATTACCGTGGCAGTCCCTGAGTGCCACACGTCGTTTTTTTTTTATAAAACAAACTTATCTTCAGTTATAGATATAAAAATTGATGTCCAAAAAATATTTAATACAAATTATTATTAGCAGTCTACAAGACCACGAACAATATGATTTAATATAATATGTTTGATAATATTTCTGGTTTATTTATTTACACCACTAGCTTACCGCCCGCGGCTTCGCCCGCTTTGTCTAAAGCCTAATAAATTATATTATATACTAAAACCTTCCTCTTGAATCACTCAATCTATTAAAAAAAAACCGCATCAAAATCCGTTGCGTAGTTTTAAGGATTTAAGCATACAAAGGGACATAGGGACAGAGAAAACGACTTTATTTTATACTATACAGTAGTGATGACTTTTTACTTAAAAACTTTACAGTAAATTTGAACATATTAAAAACACCACTCAAGACGTATATCAGTTTGCATGACTATAATTAAAGTCAAAACGTCGGTTAAAATAAACTCTATTCTTTCACACAAAGAGAAATTCACGCTCAATAAATACAGAAGCCCATTTAGAAAATCAAGCCATTTGTATTTATCTCCTAAATTTTATTCCAGCGTAGCACCAACACCAATAAATTAATTCATATGCACAAACGGGGACACTATTCCCTGAAGCACACATTAAACTGACTTTAAAATCTTCCTGAGCGTCATACGTGAGGGTAAATGACGGTCTTTCCGTCCCTTTTGTGATTTGGGAAACGCGCCCCGACCCCGTACCAAGGCATCTTGTCGTTAGCGATCGTATCGCTGTAATTTCATTGTATGTAGAGTCCATTTCATTTGTGGTGCAGATTATTATGCAGGGGGGCATTTTTAAGCGACACACCTAGCTATTTATAAACAGGAGTCAAATCATATTTTTACCCCGATCATGGCAGTGGCATACACACATTTATAATAATTATGGCAAAAAATTGCTGGCAGATTTTTAATAACTGCTGATTATAAAAAAAATAGTTATATATTATTTACCTTGATGATGGCGGCGAAAAATTGGTGGCTTATAATACGTGTGATATTATAGTAATACAGTTATAAATTGTGACAATGATTTCCACAGAGGGTTTGCAAATTTTAAAATTAACAAAAAACATGCCTACGCGGTTGGGCGAACAAGTAGTGAAATAAAACTGTTAGAATTAAACGGAACGACTAACAGAGTAATGTTGTGGTAATGTATAACAAACTATCTATATTTTCACATACTTTTCACCTAACAAGGTATTCTCATTAAATAAAGGTTCTATTCGCACTTAAGTGATGACGAACTAAACGACCTTGACAAATGGTGCTACTTATTTCATTTCCTCGTGTTTCTCGTGTAATTTATATAGTTTAATATCATACTAGATGCCTGCGGGTTTTCCTTAAATCAATGAGAAATACAAATTATTATTTTAAATATAAGTAGCCATGAAAATAAGTTATCTAATTTTTGTAATTTCATGTCTGTTCATACTCGTGAATAATTGGTTTAGCCGTTTTGTAGATAAGCGGAATAATACAAAAAAAAAATACTGACAACAAAGAAAGCAATGTGTAATGATTAATTATTTAAATCTGATTGTTTAATCCACAGTAGACATTACAAAAATTAAAAGAAAAATTTAAAATGTCATCTCCATTATAATATTATATTTCATAAATATTAAGAATTACTAAATGAGATTTGTATTTAAATGATAAATTATTCTTTGATCACAAACAGTTTTTTTTTTTACAATTTTGCACAAAATATTTCGTTTAAAATACCTATAGGGTTACTGAACGATGTTTTAATTAATGTTTAAAGGACATATTAAAATAAGCTTTATGAATATTAAAATTTACAGAATATTATAGTCTAGTATAATATGTTCGTGGTTGTATTGTTACCAGAGATTCAGTGAATAAAACGACTCGATAGAACACAGTGGACTTAAATCTGTAGACATGGACAAAACTCAAACATTTATTTTTATTCTATTAGACTTCTAGAAGCACTTTTAATCGTCATAACATAGTTTTACCATTAACCATCGCTGTGGGAAATGAAATATCACCTTTTTAATGCATTTACGAATGTTAAAATAATCTCTGTTTTGATATAGAATTGTAGATAAGTAATTTTGAATTTGATATGGATTCGTGTAGAAAATTATTTAGTAAAGCAATTGATTTTGCGCAAACTAACAATAAAAGGATCTGTTTTTATAGTGCTTGAATTAAAGTACTTTTACTGATCGATATCATTAATTGTAATGCTTAAATTTGATAACTGTATGATAGTAAATATCTTATTTAAAATAATATTATGCTTAAGCAGTTGATCGATGTTAATTTCATTTCTTATTTCTTTATCCTTAATCTGATGTTAGTAACATATTTTGTAAGCAACTTAAAATATAATTCTATTAAGTTTTTAACTAAAATTATTTTACAAAGTTGGCCAATGAATAGTTTTAAATTATAAATCAAGTTCTCTGATAATAATCATAAATTCTCGATGTTTCACAATAATTTAAACTAACGAAGTCGCGTAAAATTGAGTTTAGTTTATATTACCTTCTACTAATTAACCATTTAATATCTGCAGACTGTCTACTCAAAAGAAAAATCATGCTCATTTTGAAAGATTTTAAAATAAAATAAATTATATTTTTAATTACTTAATATTATGTATATGAAAATCCACTTAGGATCCATTAACTGTCACGACTTTTTTTCTCAAACGAAAGGAAAAAATATCGTTACTAGTGTAAAGCGAAAAAAATATAAAAATAACTCACTAAAAGGTATTCACGAACGGCCCTCTCCCTAATTTAATTCCGAGGCCCATTTAGATAACATTTAAAAATCACGAAAAGATAACATGAAATATATTTCTAAGGGAACATAGAACGTTTCACAATTAAATGTATTTTCGAGAGCTCCGTGATAATCAAAAACAAAGGCACATTTGGAATATTGGGGGCAGAATTAATTTATTTAGAGTTGAGGCCTTGAGCTGAAGTACATTGAAGGCGGGAAACAAAAACTGTCGGTTGCAAAGAGAATGGGGACACTCGTCGTGTAACTGACTACAGGCACGTTTGCTTCAAGTGTGACTTTATTGTTATCTCGACCTTTTCTATTGTTTTCTATGTAACTTTTTGTGTTCGACGCCTAGTAGTGTGTAAACGCCTTTTAGGCTTTATCTCGTATGCAACGTGTGAATAGTTTTAACTGTTTGTTTTAAGTGTACCTAATGATTGAATACTTTCTTAAATCTTAATGTACGCAATAACTATTTTAATTAATGTAAAGAAGCTCTTTAAATGATATATAACACAAGTATTGGCTTTTTGTAAACTTCTCTTTAATTACTTTATATACCTACTAAAGAAAATATTTATTTCATATTCGTTTTACAGAATTTTTACAAAACTGTAACTAAGTCTAAGATTTATGTACGCAAGTATGACAGAGGACAGAGTGGTAGAGTAAAAAATGACCTTTCATAGATACTTATTAAAGTTGTACATTTGTGAATTCATCGATATATTATGTATATTTTATAAGTAGGCATAGCAATTATTTCTTTATCGCTCGTGGGATACAAAAACCATGAACATTTGCAGAAACCTTAGCGTTAGCAAATAGATTGCCAGCTTTACAGGATAGGAAAGGATTGATGATGGGGATAAAGAAAGGATGATTAGGAAGGGTGAACAAAATTATTCGAAACTCTGACTTTTTTTCATTTATTATGTATAATTAAATTAGTTCTCAGAATTTCCAATGTTAGGTGATTAATTTTGGAGACATCAAATCGTATCTAATCAGGCGGTTTTTTCCAATTACAATTCCGTACATTCCAAGAAGGCGATCGCAATCTCGGTCCAAATCTAATTCAATACCGAGGACCGTGCATAATACAGTTCATGGTAAAGTGTAATTCTACTGTAAGGGGACTGTTGATTATTAGATGTCTATGGTTATTTATGCGCAAATAAAGTAATAATAATAATAATAATAAATTCTTTATTTCAGAGTAACAAAGACCCAAAATTAAATAGAAATAACAATTAAAATAATTAAAATACGCAATAAAATTAAATCTAGAAATACAAATTATAAAATTGACATGTCACAAATAATCAGAAGCATACATAAAGTCACAGAAAAATTAAGCAAAAATTAAAATTAGAGTACGCACAAAAATAATTAATCTAAAAATACAAATAGTTATTAGGTATACAATTTAAAAAACTTCACGTCTCACCAACACATTAATAAAATGTTCTAGTATTGGTGAGTCTACTTTTTGTGATAATGTGTTTAGGATTCCGTTGGGACTTGCACGTAACCGCTGGAGTAATGAAGCTGTCTTTTTTCGCAAAATGGCATGAAAATCATTTGCATGAGCCTGCGCAAACATTTCAGACGCTGAACAATGCCTCGGCAAGCCCATCAGCATCCTAAACCCATTATTATATTGCACCCGTAATGCATTCATACTCTTTTTGGAGTACTTGAACCACAGGTTTCCCGTGTAGAAGTTTTGGAATATATATAAATAACATAATATTCTAATTTTACCGGGATGTTTGTTGATTGCATTAGCGTTATCTTTCAATTCTTTTAATAAATCATAATTAATTATTAAGTGAAATATCATTTAGCATTTTTCACACATACTAGGTACATTTTTGTATCTAGTAGCATAACGTCCGATGCTAAATCATGTTAAAAAAAGATGTAATCAGTGTAAGTATATTTTTATATACATGCGAATAATGATCGCACAAACAATATTAATAGAAAGTATTATGCATGTACCAAAAATCGAATCACAAACAAAGACACAAAAACAACTACAGTACGTAAAAATTCAATTTTATTTACATTTATCCAAAATATATTATAAAATTGGAAGCATTCTCGTCTCTCATTCAAGCGGTATCCAGTTGAGACTAAATCATCGATTCGGCCCCTTTATTTACATTAATTATTGGAGAGGACAGTTGACCGACATAGCCGTCTTTCAATAAGTCATTATTTATACTTAAATACTCAATGGAAATAATTCATCTATTTGTATTTCGTTTCAGTGATTTTGTTGAAATGTTGAGCGATATATTTATTTAATAGGTTGTCGTTGAAAATGTTTAACTCCTTTGTGTTTTGTGCTTGGAGATTTATTTTTTTATTATTATTATTATGAGCCATGGCTGTCCCACTGCTGAGCAAAGGCCTCTCTTCCCTCAATCCATTTCTCCCTATTTTGAGCAATTTTGCTCCAATCTGCTAAATGGGAATCAAGCTCGTCCCGCCATCTTGTCCTGGGCCTGCCGCGCAGCCTTTTGTCCTTGTTGGGGATCCACAAAGTGGTAATTTTTGCCCACAACTCCTCCGACATTCGGCAAACATGGCCAGCCCAGTTCCATTTCAGCTCAGCAGCTTTATGAGCAACATCGATTATCTGTGTTTTTGAGCGCAGTATCTCATTTTGGACGCGATCCGTAAGTTTTACGCCCAAAATACTGCGCTCCATCGATCTTTGGCAAACCCCAAGTGCGAACTTTTGGCGATCAGTCAATGACCAAGTCTGTGCACCGTAGGTGAGGATGGGTAAGATGCACATGTCCATGAGTCTTCGCTTTAGTGAAAGAGGCATCTTTCCTTTCATCAGCTCTTTCATCGACCAAAAGCTTCTCCAAGCGTTCTCAATACGTTTACCAATTTTTTTATCCTATCTTGCTTGGAAAGAAACTATTTGGCCAAGATAGGTATACTCATCGACATATGCAACTGACCCACCCTCGAAAATGATGGTGGTTTTGGTGCTATTAGTCATTATCTTTGTTTTGGTCATGTTCATCGTAAGTCCAACCCTAAGGCTTGCATCGCTCAGGTCTTCGAGCATCGTTTGTAACTCTGAGGATGTAGAGGAAAAGAGGACAATATCATCAGCAAAGCGAAGATTTGTTAACCGATGCTCACCAATTTTAAAGCCTCTTTCCTGCCAGCGAGGTACTAAGCTTCTAAATACTTCTTCCAAGGTAGCGTTGAAGAGTTTCGGAGATAACGGGTCGCCTTGTTTAACTCCTTTTTATATTTTGGAAGGATGGGCCGTTGCTATTAATTTTTTAATAGCTGTACTGGTGCGATAGATATTTTGTATGAGTTGGATGTATGTTGGGTCTATATTTTGTTGTTTTAGAGCTGTGAATATGGCGTTATGTTTGAGGCTATCAAAAGCTTTTGAATAATCAACGAAGGCTAAGTAAAGTGGGAGGTTGAATTCATGGCTTTTTTCTATAATTTGATTAAGGGAATGAAGATGGTCAGTTGTAGAGAGACCGCCACGAAATCCTGCTTGTTCAGGAGGCTGTTGCTTATCGAGATCTCGTGTTATGCGACGTTCAATTATTTTTATAAAGGCTTTGTATAGATGCGATATAAGACTTATAGGACGATAGTTCTGAATGTCTGTTCTATTTCCCTTCTTATGGAGTAGGATTATATTAGAACGGCAAAAGTTTTTAGGAAATATACCCGTTTGTAGTATGTTATTAAATAGTTTAGTTATGTAGGGAATAAGTATCGGTTCGCCAATTTTGATGCATTCGGTTGTAATACCATCTTCGCCTGGACTTTTATTGTACTTCATACTCTTTATGGCCATATGAACTTCTTCGATGGTGATTGGATTTACTACTTCTGAAAGTAGATAGTTTGTATCGTTTGAACAACAACATGATTCATCAGAGTACAATTTCTTGTAATATTCGGTACTAACGTGCATAATTTTATCCCGGGCGGTTTGATTTATTCCATTTGCATCCATTAATGCTAAAATTAATGGCTTACTTGGTTGTGTATTTAGCATAGCTTGTTTAAGGGATGTGTTATTCACGAGTGCCTTTTGAACGAAATTCGTGTTATATGCCCGTATATCTTTTCTTATATGTCTCTTTACTTTTTTATCTATTTCTTTATATTCTGTAGTATATGGTGTTATAGTTTGTCTCTTGTCTATTAAATCTAAAGTTGTTTTTGTCAATTTGTTATTTTTGTTTTTTGCGGTTTTTATCTTTCTACTGGCCATATTGATACTATTTATGATGTTTTTGTAGGTGATTTCCGTATCTTCTGTGTCGTTTGTTTCTAATAAGCTAAAATAATTACATAATTCCAAGTTAAACTGTTCTGTATTTGCTATTAAACTATTTTTGTCAATCTTTTTTATCGTAAGTTTCATCCTATTGTATTTAAGAATTTTCATATTGAAGCTAATTGTTGTGCGTACTGCCCGATGATCAGAACTAAATTTTAAGTTATTAAGAATTTCTGTGTTTTTTATGATGTATTTATTTGAAGAAAGACAAAAATCAATTTCATTTTTGTGAATCCATTAGGAGAAAGCCATGTCCATCGGCGATTCAGTTTTTTATAAAAGAAGCTATTCATAATACTTAATTGTTGTCCGAAAGCAAATTGTAATAGACGTTCTCCGCGTTCGTTTCGAATGCCCAACCCATGTGGTCCTAAGATGTTACGATCATCCGTGGAATTTCGAATTCCTAATTTTGCATTAAAATCGCCTAACACTACTGTCCAGGTCCCTCTGTGATCATCGCAAGCCTTATTAAGTAGATCGTAAAAATCTTCAACCTCGTCATTAGAATGCGTAGATGTAGGTGCATATATTTGTGCAATTCTATTAGAGTATCCGATAAATTCTATTATGTTATTTTTCCACTTTTTTGAAACAAAAAAACCAACTCCATATTGACTATTTTGTTCTCCGTTGTGATAAAAAATATTCTTATTTCTTTCAATTGTATGTTCACCTTCTCGTCGCACTTCCGCTAAACCTAAAATATCGCAATTGATGGTTTCTATTGCATTTTCTAATTCAACTAGCCTTTCTTCTGTTCTTAAAGTTCTAACGTTATAAGTCAAAATATTAAGTTTCTGCATATCCTTTTTGCAAGCCTTAGTCGTCGGACAGTTAAGATTACCCACCTGGAGATTCTTACCACTCCTTGGACCGGGGCGTGCCTGCCTACTGTCATCAGCAGTACGCCCACGAGTACCGCCAGGGACTTGGGGCGTTTTTTTAGGTTTACTTGTCATATTTTTTGAATTAAGTATATGTTTATATGAGGGAAGAGGTTCGGACAGATAATAACCCATCACGCTGGTCCAGTGCGTGTTGATGGGTGCGCAATAAGCCTGCTGACTCGGCCTGTGAACCCTACCCTAAAGGCACTCCTCCGCTGCCGCTCTAAGTAAACATCTCGCGCTGATGTCACTTTACCCACTAGACCTTAGCGAGATACTACCTCGCAGCTCTAGTGAGCCTTTACACTTGAAAAGTGTACGACAGTTTAATGTCTTATCGAGGACAATTGGAGATGATTGTCGTTTAATTGATTGGAGATGATTGTCGTTTAATTATATTATCAGCTTTTTAGAATAAATAATGTTGGCTAAACAAATTAATGATAGAATTGTTAGTAGCTCGGCTATAAACATCATCAAGATTTGTAGAAGTATTTTTACTTTATTATATTTACTTGGTATAATGTCTCTTAAAAAAATCAACAGCCTTTTCAAATCGATAGTCTGCTCTGATTTATTACTACATTCTACATTTCTTCTTTGCGACTTGTGCTCTATCCCCTTTATTTTATACAGCTTAGAAATTCCCCAACAACGATTATGTAATATAAATTATAAAATACAAGTAAAGCTTAACAAAAAGCATTCAATCGATCAAGATCTCGATCGAAGTTGCCAGCAGCAAATCGTCTCCGATAAAGTTTTTCCAGCGAAGTTTAGAACATTGTCAATAAAAATAAGTTAACTTCCAGTGTTACATTCGAGCTATATATCATGCTCATACCCTTGAGAGCGTTGCAAGCTTACACGGGGCAATGTAAGTTTTTGTGAGAACTTTTATAATTTTGTAGGTGTTAAGCGTGGAAGTTTTATTTGTTATGTTTCAGGGGTCCGTGCTTTCAATAACAACGTTCTAGTTGTTATCTATCATTAACTGCCCCAGCTTCGACCGTAGTACATAATTATATCGTATAGGTTATGTAGTAATCAGGGATGACATGTAAATGCGACGGTGAATGAATTTTTGAAATTGCTCTATAGTTTCTGAGATAAGTGCGTCCAAACAAACAAACTATTTAGCTTTATACTATTTAATTAGTAAAGATTTCATTTTTGGTAACAACAATATACCTCCTCCTTGTTACACTGGTTAGCGCGTGAACTATAACCGAGGGGTCTTACAAAGCACTTACTTGTTCCGAAAGACAAATCGAGTAGTGAAACAGATTATTTATAACGCATCTGTCCCACACCAAAATAAAATAATAAAAAAAGACGTGTGGCACTCGGGGACTGCCGCGGTAAAGCTATTGCATAGCATGCCTTCAAGCGTGAGGTTTTTTCGTTACGGAATTTCTCGATTCGGTCCCCGCGCTCAAGGCCCGCGATAGAAGCTATGCAATAGCTTAAAAATAGACTATTATCCATATTCATCGCTGACGCTGTCAAACTGCAACGACCTCCGCAGCTATCGATGACTCGGTACCAATCAGGCTCGGTTATTATCCTCTCGGGACCACTTGATGGGATTTTTCCGATGTATGCACAACGCTTAGCCACTATTTTATTGCCGTGGAATGGAAATACATCGATTATTTGATTGGCCTGAATGATTTTTTTTTGCTAGTAAAATAAGTTAAAAAAACATGTTGTATGTGTTGAATATAGAGTTTTTGAAGCTTTTTTTATTTATATTAATATTGGGAATTTTCTAATGATTTTAATAAATTATTATTCAATAATTAAAACACTATATATTCTTCATATCACTAATTCAATTCTAAATTAATGAGAAGCAAGTCATACCACCAAAGGATCAATCATTATTAATGGTAATTGAGTAAATGGTTCCGCATCTTCCGTATCTTGTTACCCAGCACTGATCCCTAATAGGTCATTACTAATTACGCTGCAGTTTTTAATCCACAAAAAGTATTCTTATGAACCAATGAAATAATTCATGCCAATTAAACGAAGATAAACAATTCATTATCTGAAAGTAGGTCACCATTAATAAAAATCACCTTAGGCAACTCTTGCCTGAGGCTTTGTTAAATCACAATTTCGTATAAATTCCAAATTATTCCACGAAACAGTTTTATTAACCCTTAAATTGATTTCGTCCGTTTTAAAGGACATAGTATTTACACACATGCTGGCGCTGTTATGGCAGACCTAAGCTTCGCTAATTGGTATATTGGGAAGGGACTAGCTATGTCCTTCGCGTACATGCAGGTTTTTTTACCAAAACCATGTACAGTCGCGGATGGTGACCATTTGAAAATTGCAAAAAACGGATCTCTTGACTCTTCTGATAAAATTGATAATAACTGTAAGTATTTTGGCTATTTTGCTTATAATGTTATATTATTAGTTAGAATACGATTGTAAGTACAGTATTTTGACATAATTTTTACATATTTTACAATATTTGGTATAAAAATATTAGTTTATATACGATGTCCCATAAAACGGACGTTGACAACTTGGAGTATATACTAGGGTATTCTTCACATGTCCTATGTAACGGACGTTGCCAATAAGGCCCTCCATTTGCAACGGAATCATTTTGATATATTTTTCTCTATTTTTATTATATTTTACAGGAGCATGACTTGGCAATCAATAAAAAATCCCCTAACTACATCTGGCGGAAGTTGAAGAGTCTGGCGTTGAGTTGAGATGTCGATTTCGAAGGAAATGTAGACCTACAGGATATGATAATAGTGTCAATCATTTACCCCCAGCAACATACCTTCGGAATTATACGACATATTGATTTGAGACACAATGAAGACCCAAAAAGTCAGAATTTTTACCACCAACAAAATATTATTGATGCAGAATTACAGCCTAACATGAGGTGCGAGATGAATCTTCCCTACTTCTCAGTAGTTCTTCAGTCACAGCATCATTTTACTTACCAGAAATACCACCCAATGTTTGAAAATTTAAATAATAATACCTTACAAATTAAAAAAAAACTGACAGAAAATGGATATATTATATGCCAAAGAATCCAAAAAAAGCGATTTAAATTTCCTGTTCGTTTTGGTACTTCAGGCATGGTATACCACTCCTTTGCATACGATGAAGCAAACACATTTCAATCTGTACAATATAAGAAATGGGAAGAGGGCTATCTTGGTGTATTAGATGAGTTCGCAGGATATGTAATACTATTTCTATTCTAATTCTTAGCATATTCTTAGGCTGTGATTTTTGGTAGTGTCGTTTTTTAAAATCCATTATTTTTAACGATATCGTTAAAGTTTTAACCAACATTTTAAGACAGATGTTTGAAAAGCTTATTCTAGATCGTCCATAATTATAATTTGATAATAATTTTGAATTACAGAGTTGAAAATGTCCATTGTATTCATGTACCACGGTTGCAGGAATAATGTGCAATGTCCGTTATATGTGACGGTTCGAACATGTACATATAATTGGCAATGTCCGTTTTATGTGACATAGCGAAAACAATAGAAAAAAATTAAAATTTTTAATTTTTTTTTCATTTTCCTCTTTTCTATCCTAATTCCAATACATCCTCCAAATTTGGACATTATAAACACAAGTTATCTAGGGGTGACAATTTAAGGGTTAAGTGTCGATTATTGTATACATTTAAAATATTTTATGAAATGTTCCATGCATTTTTATCTGATTACAACGTCAATGCAAATAAAATTTTACTTTGAATAGCTGTTTAATATTTAACATTTCATTAATGTTCGCTTTTATTTTTTATATAATGAAGGTTTTCAACTTTTCTGATCAATTATAGCGAGGGAAATATTTATTAGTTAGAGAACAAAACAAAACTTTTTTCATTTTGTGTGCTCTAGGTTTTTCTTATAATTTCTTTTTTCGTGAATGTGTTGAGAATAGTAATAGAGAATAGTGTGTATGCTACATGATGTAAAAATAGTTCATAGATACTATAATTAATCACTTTTTTCAATTATTTCAAACCTGTTTATTAGATAATAATTAATCTCGCTAAGGCAATATCTTAAACGTATGCATTTTTTTATAAGTGTATCCAGCGTAGAACGAAACACTCCTTAAGTATAAACTTATGTGATAATAGAGTTGCCATATGTGAACTATTCCAGCGAGGAAACGATTGCCGCAAACATACCTTATATGTATTATCAAATCTTAGACCACAATTTCATAAGTCGCTTAGGTCGTAAAACGGAATACAATATGTATTTAAGCCCTGGAGCTTCATATTATGATGCGGATACGATTTTTTATTTAGATTAGAAAGTCGTGTTGGCTTTAATATTAAATTGAGTCATCTTTTATGGATCGTTAAGCCATTGAATGTATGGGGTCGAAAGGTAGTGGGATAAAAGGGTATATTTAGATAAAAATGATTAAGGAAAATAGGAAGTATACGAACTGGTATACTTTTATAATAACGTAAGAGCGGAGCGTAAGAACATTAAAATAATATTATGATACGTGTATCATACCTTCATATTCTACCTTCTGTTTTCGCTTCATCGTCTATTGAGAATTGCTTGAATTATGAATAATATTAATTTTATGAATAGGTACATTATACAATTTGATTTACAATATTTAGGTTATCATTTGCCAAAGAATCTTTTATAAATTTTTATAAAAGACGTATCAATAGTAAAACTATGAGAAAGTTTGAAACCGTACATTCAGACTTTCTAAAACATAATGAAATTGTTGAAAACGACTGAAAACTGGATGCTGTGCTTCGCAGCAAATGGAATACTTCATAGCATTATAGAGTAAGCCAAATTAACTAGTTTCCCAACTTTCCTGTTATATCGAAACCTTTTGCTAATTTTACATACTTCATTCCTATTATATGCCTTGTGACGGATATGAGAATAGTTGACGAAATTTGCTGCCGAAATATGTTCAAAGTAGTAATAATATGCTCCTGTTTGGTGAATATTTTAATAAATACGTTATCATTACTACTGATGATCAAATGAAACAGTATTTCATTGTAATTTTGTTTTTGCATATGAACAATTGTAATTCTGTACTAACTTTTGTGTGATCTCCCTTTTGCAGAAAATTTTGTTAGTAATAAATCACTTATTGAAGTTTAAACTTTTCCGCCAATTTACTCTGGAATAGACCTAGAGAGCTTTGTTAAAATAGTTTATAACATTGTAATCACTATGCGTTCGTGGCTGGTTGCAATCAGCGCTCGGTAAACGATCTCGAGGTTAAGCAGCTTATAGTGCGGTCAGTGTATTGATGGCTGGTCACTTAGCGGTTTTCTAGAGCGAGGGACAAAAATGGTGTCTCAGGTGTAAAATTCGTATATTCACTTCATGAAACTTCTTTCAGAAACTATTAATGCTTTGCCTTATAACTTTAAAAATATTTTAAAACATTTTAAACTTGTTTGTTTATATTAAAAAATATTCTGTATTTTTATGTTTGCGTATAGCCTTCCTCGACAAATATACTATCTCACATATCTTTTCAATTCAAACGAAAAGAATTTCCATAGAATTAACCGTTCTCTTTCAAACAAACAATCAATAATAAACTTTTATATTAGATTATGATAACATTGATATACAATAAATTATTACGCATGTATCATGACCATCAACCATAGTTTACTACCAGTTTCATAGCTGTATGAAGGCTGTATGTTTACAGTAGCAGTAAACTAAACTAAAAGATAATGCAAAAACACTGGCATCTTAATTTTTCGCAAGCACGCCTCATTAGGACGCAGCTTGTACCTGCTAGATTTATCTCGCAGATGCAATAAATAAGCACCTCCAGACATTAGCCGAAGATAATTCTAGTTTATTGTAATTTTATGCGCAACATTACAGCAAGCGCCCGCAAAATGCAGGCGTGGATTAATTAGTCTAGTGATGTTCCTCCATCGAGGGCCTTTCTTTGGGGCTTCTTAGTGCCTCGTTATGAAGTTCTTTGTCCTTAGAATTCGAAACGTCTTACTAATTAGGTTTAGTGCAAAGCGTGGTATCTTGTTCGCGGCCTGTTTTGTTAACTTGATATTAATTTTGCCACTGTACACGAATTCGATGCTGCGAAAATTATTTTGTAAATTTATTATCTCTGTATCAAAATCGTTTATAATAAAGATCAAATTATCTTGCAAAGAAGTTAATTTACAACTGCTATGTTCTACGAAAATCTATCACAAAAGCGTATCATTAGGCCCCAGACGGTCCAGTATTGAAACCAATTTAGTTTCCAACATCAGATATTGTCTCAAGATGTTGCCTTTTGGTTGCAAATGCTTCATTAGGTCAAGGAAGCGAGCTCGTTCTATAGTTATGGAGCATATTGTTCCTTGTTCCGGACATCACTACGAGACGTTCAACAATCGATGCAAATTGTATCACAGTTCTGAAATTCAATTGTTATCTTAAATACGTCGCTACAGTTTTTATAACACTGATTCAGTGTCCGTTCTGTCGCTTTTAATTTGCTTTTAAATTTTGAATGTTTCTATTTGTAATTAGGAAATGTCTATTATCGACTAAAACGAGAGAAGTTATTTGAAATAATGCAAATTTTATACAACAGCTGGATTTGTGAAAAAGGAAGTATGATGTAAATTTTAAACTAGTTGACGTTGCTCTACCAATGAACAAAATATGTTTTCGTCAGATGAAGTACCCATAATCTCTATAGATCTCTCTATAGAGAAATATTAGAATACTAGCTTTCCACCCGTGGCTTCGCCCACGCAGTCAAAGAAAAACCCGTATAGTTCCCGTTCCCGTGGGATTTCCGGGATAAAACCTATCCTATGTCCCGGGGAAAAATGTCCTTTCTCGGGTATCAAAATATCTCTATACCAAATTTCATGCAAATTGTTTCAGTAGTTAAGGCATGATTGAGTAACAGACAGACAGAGTTACTTTCGCATTTATAATATTAGTAAGTAAGTAAGAATACATATTGTGTATCGTGTAACCATTTTATTGATGTGTGCCGATCAAAAGTGAATGTCGATAAAATTTAGTATTTTACGAAAAGATGGTGCATTTATAAGCCAATAGAAATAAGCATCTAATATTTTATTAACAGTAAGAACTTCTTGAGGTACACTAGAAGCCCTCTGTGATCTAGTTGTAAGTTGAATTTCAAGGAAACGTAGTGTTAACCAGGCTATTATTCCTAGAATTCTCGAAATGAAGGCATAAAATAATATTATAAGAATAGTGAAATTTTAGAAGAAAGTTGGAATTTATTATTTGAGGAAATTTTTCTCATTAAAAAATATCGTTGTAATGTGTAAATTATATTATTCTTAATAGTGGATCAAATTTTACGTCATATAATTTGTAAGTTGGAATATCTTTTTAAAAAATTTTGTGTACCTAGCTAACTAGCTACCTACTTACGACCTAAGAGTGAGTGGTAAATATTTTTATTTGTCTACTTTTACATTAATACACGTTCAAATTGAATATTAATTTATCGGAGAGCTTACGTTTTACCGTCGTTAAAATAACAAAGCGTTTTGCAAAAAGTCATATATGTATTATAATAATAACATTTTAAACGTAACTTCTACTGAGGAGAGTTACATAACCAGCAATTTAATTCAGTTGCCAAAATTCTGCCAGAAAACCTTTCAATAACGATAAAAACCTTACATTATTAAAGTAAAACCACAAAGAAAATATTTTGGAAATCTTTTCGAGCTAGAAGTATCAATATTTTAAGAACACTGTCTTGTAATTTTATGTATTCCGGTCGTATCGGACACGAGTGAAAGAAGAGTCGTGTCTTAGCCTTAGATTCTATGAGACAGTTGTTAGTATTATATTTCTTCTAGGAATATGAGATAGTTGAAAAATAAATTGTCCCGTTTTAGGTATAAAGTATACTTCTTTTTTGTATCTACATAGATTTTAAGTATGAACTGTTTGTGGTACTACGTAGTTTTACATTTTCTTCAGTGATTTTAGAATGCAGAGTTGTGTATAGGTGTATTCATGTCAATATAGAATTTATACGTTACCTACTAATATAATAAAATAAAAGCAGGTGTCACAATCACTTACTAATATGACAATCGCAACCAATAAAGTTAATATGATTTGATTTTGTAAGCAATCAAATATGACATAATATTTCAAACATTTTGCAAATATTACAATACTGTAGCTGATAGTATGCATGAAGGATATAAAATAAAAAAAGTAAATTTTTCAAAACTCTTTATTTTGTACAACATAACAATTAGTACATAGTTATACGCACGTGAGTATAAAATCATAGCCGTAACTAAATTAGCATGAAAATAATTAATACAGTAATCGTATTATGTTTAATTACTATTCGGTGGTACTTATGCCCCTTTTAAATTACAAACAAGCTATAAAATTACAAGCGAAACGAAATGATAATTATTTTTGTATTTATGTTCCCTTTAATTTGTACAAATATTATATTTTTTTAAAGTAAATAACCGTATTCACTTGAATGTATGGGGCTGATGTATCATTTGTTTACTTGAGAATTTTCTTCGAAATAAGGGAACATTATTTACAAGGCTTTTTGAGTCTATATAGTGACAATAACTATGTAGCTTCTCCTGGTTATCATACTTATGATAATAGTATAATAAGTAAGTACATCATACATTCTTTGGTGTAATTTTAAACAAAATTAATTATTACCAGATTCTGTACTTTTTTAGTAGTTAACTCAAACATACTTCATTGTCTAATATTGTAAAATGCAAATATACAATGAAATAAAAATAATATAATATATACGGGAGTTTTGCGGTTTTTTACATAGGCCAATAAAAATACAATATATTATTTTGATATGAATGTTGTGCAAAATTATTTACAGCTTTAGATTATAGTTTATTCTAAATTATATTATTATAGTAATTACGTTACGTTTTATAGTAAGTTTTAAATTAAAACATTGATATAGGTTAAATGAATGTAAAGTATTGAAAATGAATCTGAATCTATTTATTATACACGAGAGCTTAATTATTATCAATGTGTTTATTTAAATTAAGACAACTGAGAGGAAGTATTTATATTTTATAGTTTTTAATGCAGGTGGCCAAATCATCAGACACAAACTTATAGCAAGTAAGTAAAAAGTTTCCTACACTATTAGCTTTTAAAAATCATTAAAATAACTATTCAAACTCAATATGTACTGAAATAAATGAATGTAGCAGATAATAATTTGGCCACCTACTAAATAATAACATAAAAAACAAAAAAGATTCACATAATTATTATGTCCAATATTGTATCATTAACGATTACAATTTATTCATAGTCTTATTCACTTCAGTTCAAATTCACTTCACTAACACAGTTCACTGTATCAACCAGCATGGCCAAGGTTGGCGCAATGGTAGCAATGTCCTTAATATCACCAACCATATTGACGGTAGAAATGGCCAATGTTGATACAAATATTGGCCATACAATTGGCGCAAACGTTGGCCCAACTATTGGCGCAAGTATTATCACATCTCGCTTAGCATCACGCCAACGCGGCGAGCGCGGCGGCTACGATGGCGAGTGTTGGCGCCAAGGCGTGGGCCAGTGCTGGCGCACGGTCGCGCAGTGGCGGCCAGCCGTCCGACCAGGGGGACTCCGCGCGCCCCCCGCTCCCCGGTCACATCGTCGTTATCATTTCTGTAACAAATATTTAGTTTTAGTGAATATAACAAAGAATAAAAACGCCACAGCATTCGGGGACTGCCGCGGTAAAGCTATTGCATGCTATGCTTTCAAGCCACACCTCCGCCCGTCGGAGTGGGGAGCGTGAGGTTTTTTCGTTACGGAATTTCTCGTCGGTCCCCGCGCTCAAGGCCCGCGATAGAAGCTATGCAATAGCTTAAAAATTAAAAAAAAAAAGTTATTATTATTGCTATTTTAATTTACTGGGTTAATGTTAAAAATATCTAAGTGAATACTTTTTGGAAATTACGCTTTCTTATGAAATAGATCAAGTAATTTTTGAGTTAAATGGTAAATCGTAACATACAAACAAATAACATCTCGCTCTATAGATTTAAAACATTTAGCCGAGATCATATAAAAATATTATACTAAGATATGTTTGTACTATGTTTTTACTCAATCTTGAGTAGGTACCCAATAATGAAGTGAGTAGCGAATTCTGAATTTGGTTTCCTCCCTAACTTTATGCTAACATCTATAATTGCAAATTGTTTGAGATTATTATTATACTTCGGTTCAATTCTCAAACTTCGCAGTTACTTTGAGACGCTCGCAATTTGTACACAATATTATATTGAAAATCCAATAGTTTTGAAGAATTTTCATTGTAGATTTTTGTACATAAATGAATTATTCCGAAAAAAAAATAGATTACTACTCTATTATTATTATAACTTAACCTATATACTATATTCTTAATTGCAAACTTAGTTTATTTCATTAATTAAAATAATATATTACCAAGGTTCTGCATTTGGTGTTGGCTGAGCACCACGTATGTGTCCTCTAGCGCGGGGTCCTCGATCACCCCGCGGTGCAGCTCCTCTAAGTGACTGTCGTCATCTGGAACAATATTATTTATATAAGTTCAAACTCAAACATTTATTCTGTTCTTTAAGCACTTTTGAATCGTCATTACATATATTTTACATTTACCACCGATTCGTAAAGCAGTATCTATGGAGAAGAACCGACAAGAAACTCCATAGTTGCTCTTTGCAATCATGTCAATATACAATTTGGTTTACATAATATGTAACTACATAATATATCATAATATGCCAAAAAACTGTCTGAACTGTAAAGTTAATATCTATTGTCCACGTGGTCAAAGTAAATAGAGAGACAGTAGAAGGGCTATTAAAATGTAGAGTGACACAAACATAATGGATCTTAATCTAATGCAAATAACTTCAAAAGTATTAAAAGAGAGCCTTTTTCACTAGCTAACTCCTCAATATGAATCCTACTGAACGTACAGAAACTTTTCACTTAAAAGCTGCGACAGCGTTAAAAAATAAGCCATAAAAACTTTAAGGCTTAGTTAATTAATACTTTTAACTCATATTTTTCATATAATTATGATTTAATATTATTGAATAAGTGTCGTCATAATCATGGTACGATAACGACATTTCAAAAGTTAGAATCCATTGAATTCTTTACGCTACACAGAGTTCAAAATAATATAATACACATTATACAATATAGATATCAAAATAAAAATATGGTTTTTAGATACACATTAATTCTAAACACACACAACTCTTTCTCTGTCAAAAGGGCTGAATCTAAAACGTTGAAAGCGCATAAATATCAAATAGAGAATAAAAGAGAACAGTTTTAGCATAATAAAGTGTTTTATATAACTGTAAAGCATAAAGTATTCACGTATTAAGCAATTAGCGGCACAAAGAAAGCGGACATTCGTATAAAACGTGCATAAATAGTAAACGTGTCACGTTAAATATGGTTCGTGGAACGTGTCTCTCGGATTTTAAATTTATATTTATAAATAAATGTGTGTCGTGCGCTAAATGAAACAAATCGGACGTTTTTACGGCCATGAACTAGAATTAAGTAATGTGCGCGACTCTCGTATGTTTTGACGTTATAAGTTATGATGTAAAACTGCTGAACTAATTGAGATGAAATTTGATAAACATATAGATGAAATATTGGTAAAATACATGAATAACTCCTTTGTTACCCGTCTAATAATATATTTTATTTTCTTCTACTAACAGTTAAGGCAAAAGTCATGTGTAAGATCCCTAGAGGTGAATAGAAATCCCTGACTTGGCGCGAAGCCTGCCTACTTGCAGGATAAAATTGCTTTTTGGGATTAAGCAATTTCATAAATTTATTCTTAAAAATAGATCAGTTATCTTTAACAATTATTCCTTTAATAATCTTCAATTACGTTGTCTTTAGTAACAAGTACGTATGTTTTAAAACATGAATAAATTACCACGATTGAGTAATATAATAAAAAATGGAATTTTGATATTGGTAGCCGAAGAACTGATAGTAAATTGCATTATACAAGTACATAATATCATAGTTAGAATATAGAGATACGTTATAACTCTACTTTCAATAATTAACACATACACAAAATAAACCCGCCCATATTAAATGAAACGCCCGTTTCAAATGTAGAATGTTATACACATTTTAAACTGATTACAAACATTTTAAATCTAGATTTAAGTGATAAAAATTATACTTCATATTTAAATAAACGCTGTCTTAAAATAATAAACATAATATTAATCTAGACTGAGTCTTGAGGGAGTGTCATTGACCTTATAGTATTAAAGTATGACATTATTAGCACTTATTAGCGACCTAATTAATAACTATGTAAGAGTAGCCGAGTGCTCGTAAATGTTTGAGTTTTATGACGTTATCGTGACGTTAAAATTATTTTTAATATTACGAATTACCTAATATATTATAGGTGATAACTAATATTTTTTTAGTATAATTTTGATAATGTTAAAGTACATAAAATTAATTGTGAAAACATTAACTTACGACTTAGTATAATAATTATTAATAAACCAAAAAATAACATAGTTGTAAAATGTGTTAATCCTACCTTAAAACTTATATCTCTATCAATTAGGTAAGCGAGGGCTTATTTCAGTTAATTTAGTGTATTCTAAGCTTTTTTTTTTAAATACTTATATAAAATAATATCTATATTTAAAAATACTTTTCCTATCGTACCTCAAACTTCAATATTATAAAATGTTGCGACACGCTGCGTCAAAAGAAATCGCATTTCCAACTCATGTTAAGTCCCCAACAAATAAGGATTCGCTTATAAAACGCGTGTTTATCGTAAAAAGGTTCACAATTTACGTTTCCAATATGTTAAAATATTTCCTCTTTGGAGAGCCGATACTTGTAAAGCTTTCATCTGGTACTATCTTTAGAATTCAATTGGCTGGGGAGGTTTAATCATTTATGTTATACTGATAAAATAATGTCTCGGCTAAAATTGTTACGGTTCCGCAAAATGATAACTGAGTTCAAATTCATTTTTTAGAACTATACTTGGAATAACCTTTTTTTTTGTAAAATGGTGTCTCTAATCATATTTTTAGCGATGGAATTGAACTTGACATCATCTTCTATTCTAAAATTTTCAGGCATCTAAGAGACTCAATAGCAAACAAATATTCTATACAATTTTTTTTATTTACTCACATGGCAGCACTGTTGTTGTTGTTGGCGGCGGGGTTGTAGTTGTTGTGGTTGTTGTTGTTGTTGTTGTAGTAGTTGTTGTTGTTGTGAGCACTGTGGGTAAAAAATATATATTTAGTAAATAATCAAACTTTTATTTCTTTTGACTTTTAATTTTCCGCCATTTATTGCTCGTACGTCGTAATAAATATCATAAATATCGTCGTCGTAAATATGAAGCACTGACTTCGATTGTATGTTAAAATTTCTATCAATACAATATATCAATATAACTTTCAACCAGGAATTTAAAGGTTACATCTCCCGCGAATTATTATATTCCATTTATATATTTTAAGACTTTAACTTTCTCTATGACAGCTAGCATTGTAACTACCCTGACTGTACAGGAACACGTCCGCGTTCGTCTTTTTTTTAACAAATAGGAACGGAATTGATCAATCTCATCTCCCACAAATTACAATTATACATTATTATCGTATCATATTCGACCGACCGGTTGGCTTGGTTGGTAGTAGCCCTGCCTTCCAAGCCAGAGGTCGTGAGTTCGATTCCCACCCGGGGCAAATATTTGTGTGATGAACATAGATGTTTGCTGTGTCTGGGTGTTAATTATCTATATATATAAGTATTTATTTAAAAATTATATATGTATGTTTATCAGCCATATGGTTTCCATAACACAAGCGAAAGCTTAGTATGGAATCAGATTGTGCCGTGTGTGAAAATTGTCCTGAAATATTTATTATGACTATGACTATCATTATGACAGCTAATGATTACACTGTGACTGTAACTATACTGACTGTGCAAGAAAACTTCAGCATGCGCCTTGCCAGCGCTGTTCTCAGCGTGGCAGCGGTACGCGCCCGCGTCGCCGCGCGCCACGCCGCCGCCGCCCACCGACAGCGACAGCGTGTGCCGGTAGCCGCGGGATGTGCGGCTTATTGTGTACTTTGAACCTGTTGAAACGATTGAATAAGATACAGATTCTTTTCTAACAGTTATATTTTAGGAAGAAGACGAGGATGAGGATGGGAATGAGGACCGTGAGATGCTCGACTTATTGTATTGTAATGTGTACTTCCGACCTGTGTAAAAATTTAATAAGATACACATTATTTTCTAGCAGTAATTTTAGTATGAAGATGAGGATGAGACTGGTAATGAAGATGAGGATGGGATGGAGGAGGTGAATGAGATAGGGAATGACAATTTATTTGTCTGCCAGGCTCAGTATTAGCGTGAAGAGTTGTCATAAATTTGAAATTTACACTTTAAAAAAAATTACAACAGGTTAAAATAGTACGTTGTAAAAGTGTTCGTAAAATGTTTTTACATTTGATTAAAACGTAAACTTTTATATCTTCTTTACTTTTTATCGTTAAAAATAACAGCTTAATCTTAATAAAGTGGAATACGAAGACCTACTAATTTCTAAAAGTTAAAGCCCATATTTTATTTTTAAACCAAATCAGTGCAACAAACGAACTTCACCATTTTCCTTCAAAATTATACTCCTTAAATAATACATAAGTTTGTCTTTAAATCATTCATCTAGTTCGCAGATAGCAGAGTGAGTTAAAACTATCTCCACTGAACTGAGTTGGGATTCTGAAGTTTTATCTTGTTTCACAATTCAGTTATGCTTAATTGTTTTCGGCGTAGTTTTTGTTCCGTGGACTTTATAATTTATGCAATTAACGTGTCCCGTATTCGTTATAGAATTATTACAAATATATTTTGTTAGATGCTTTTTGTTTATAGTTTTATATTATTCTATGACTCCATCTATGAATAAATTATATGTTTAATTGTTTAATTATTATTAATACATTAAATTAATCTCATCAATATAATTCTAATTTCTACCTATAGTACCTAGTTTATAGTTGTAATTTCAATAATTTTTGTTTAAATACCACGAATATTTCCAAAGATTAACGAAAAAGTATAGCGTACCTATATGTATATTATTATGTATTCAGCTCATCTTTTGGAACTTTTAATTTACTTTATTTATTCGTTAATACATTAACCTATTTCCTTCTCATAATTGGATATGTCAAGAACAATATGATTGTGGGAGTAAAAAAAGATTTTACACTTATCTTGCCGTAAAATCTGCTGAACAAAAATATTAACATGAGACGTTAGCAAAATTTAATATTAACGCTACCTAAATAACATTCTCATAAGATAGGACTAATCGTAAACTTTAATATCAGCTGTCATAATTAAAATATTTCATGCTGCGCAGATCTTGTCATGAAAATGCAAGAAGCTATTTAGCGGTTAATGAGTTTTGTGGAAGTTAAAGGGTTATTCTTTAGTTCACTTCAGACCGTCATTATGTTTTCATTTACATGTTCTATAAAGCTCTTCGTCTTGTCCGCAGAGCGCTCACCACTAAATAAATACTGAAGAGATTGTATTCCCTGGATAGAGCGTACGTACGTTGTTTCTAGCAAAATAACGATACCAAATCTATTTTCTATCTTTATACTGAAATATATTGTATGCAATCCACTTTTATGCTATAACAGAGTTAAGTATGTTCATCTTTAAGTTTCAGCTAAGAAATATAAGTGCTTAATACTGTATTTACTGCTATTTTTAACCTTGCACGAGCGTGCGGCACACGTGCTACGCTCGAGCGTAGCACGTGTGCCGTAGACACGAAGCTACGAATACACTTTAAAAAACTATAAATAAAAAATTTAGAAATACGTACATATGAAAATATGGACGGATAAACTATTATGTGTAAGATATTTTGTATTTTGAGTCTATATATTTTTAGATCTTAAAAGTATTTGCATCTACATAAATGTTGTTCATTTTTAACTTCACAAACAAGGCCTTATATTTTATAGGCCGTTTGCAGTCGAGGTCGCGTTACGGTTCATGAACGTATATATTTAGCATTAAATATTAAACGTTGAAGATATTTTGCTTGCAAAGTTTTGTAGATATTTTTAAATTTGTGGGATCTTAGTATTCATAATATGAAGATGTGGTAGAAGTCAGGGCGGATAATTTGTATAGAAATTTTGCAACAAACATTGCTTTAAAACATATAACCAAATACTGTATCGATTGACATGCCAGACAGTAATGCAATTAAAATGAGCTCAAAAACTCTTATTAGTATTTCACATTATCAATTATTATATTATAATCATAATATGATTTTCAAAACAATTTCCAAATACATATAATATTTAAATACCTAATTGAAACATATTGTGATATATTGTTTCACAACTTTTCATGTATCAATGTTTTCTACAAGCTTAAATAAATATATATTCTGTTCGATAGTAAATAATCATGAAGTTTATAATTTATACTTGTTATTTTAGTTGTTATTATTCATAAATCTGTCAACTTTATACAATGTTTCAGCTTGGTTTCAGCACATACCATGTTATGCAAAATTAACAAGTCATAACCAAACAGTGTAAACGTGTTAAAACAAGTAATAAATTTCCGTTCCAGGCCTGCCCCCGGATATTTAGAGGACTATAGTTGAGGCAGTCACAAAGGCTTCACAAATAATAGCTTGTTGGAAACAGTCACAATGTACAGAACGGACGGAATTTTCTAGCTTTGATATCTATGCAATTTGCGTCTGTTTGGTGCAGTTGTTTGAGTATTTTTATATAAATTTGTTTGTAAAAATTCAAGGGTTTTATACGTAATCTAAATAGAATGTAATAGTAAATAATTTTAACTTGATTTGTCTGCGATAACTTCTATAGAAAGAGCGTAGCCTCGTAGATTATGTATTGTAACTTTTAGCCACTATTTTGCATAATATGAGTTTATTTATCGTTAAAAATTGCAAGATTACTGCAGTTCTTTATTAAATGCTACATAACAAACCTGAGACCTAACATTAAAACCAGATTACAATTACAAAGTTAGTCCATTTAGTCCAACAAAATCCACGAAACTCCATACCCAAAGTAACATGTTATCTAAAATTTGGCCACGTTTCAGTGAAAGGCAGTGCATTCGATATTGATATTCAAAACGAGTATATAACGAGGTGGCTAGATATCAATCATCTGTGATTGGCGCGGAGCCAGCTTAGATGACAAATGGACAGAGCCTCGTGACTTTGGTATCTTTTATATTTAAATTATTATTATGAGAGAAAAAAGGGAAAGAATTTATAGTGAAAATAGTTGTTGGCTTACCAGACTCATAATTATTAGCACAAAGGAAGAAGGACTTGGTTTCTAGCTTAGACATTAATATTTTTTAAACAACAACAGCTATAATAAGTTATAAGTTACCTACTAATAACTAACATTTGATTCGTAAAATATGTTTTTGACATACTACCGAAACTTAAGTTTTTCAGGAAAAATCACTCGCGCTTCGCGCTCGTGATTTTTTAGCCTTGACTAAAAACTTGACTCCTTCATTTGTTTGCAACGAACCTATCGGAAAATACCCGATAATTTTGAAGCTCTTGTGGTATTATAAGTGAATAAACCGCGTTAAAAATCTGTTTAAATTAATAAATATTTATTTCTATATTTATGCTTTTATGTCTGGTCTCTACATTTGTACTTTATAATATTTTCAAATTGAGTATTTGAATAAAAATTTTTGTTTGTGCTAAATGGAAAGATTATATATTAGTTTTATACCAAAACTATATTTTTAATTTTTTTTTTCAATAATTCAAAAGGTATTTCAAAATAAAAATTAGTCTTTGAATCCAGTACCGAAAACACACCGACAACTCCCGAAGCGTCACCCGGACGCGTGTGACGTCATAATGTTAGTTTTCACACATTGCAGTTGATACAAAAACGAATACAACTAAAACATTTTGACGTCACATCTATGGTGACCAGTCATGGCGCGTTTATAGTCACGTGATTTTAATTTAAATTTCATCAATTTTTAATTGCTTATAATTAATAGAAACATTTTTTTTGAGTTTTTTTGCATTAAATATCAATATTATTAATAATAAGGTTTTAAAATACATTTAAAAAAATCAATATTTTTTTTTATTCAAATACTCAATTATGTAACGTAGGTAAGTGTTTTCTATATATTTTTTTGTTAAAAATATGTGCGTTTTGATTCACGTAGGTATTATTATAAAATTTAATCTTTTTCATTTTTTACTTTTCCGTTTTTAAAGTCGGTTGTTTTTAACGCAGTTATTTTCATATAATCCACGCTCGAGAAACCTGGAGCTTCAATAATATTATGTAAATATTGTTTATTACAAACAAAACACATACCATTTACCAGCCTCTGTTCTCCATTAAGCACCCAATAGGTGACAGGTATAGGATAGGCCTCCGCAGTGCATTGCAGCGTCACCGACGTCCCTGACAGGGCTCGAATCGCTACTTTGCTCGTCCATACTGAGGGAGCGACTGTGGGAAATAAATATTTATTGATTATTATTAATTCTTAATGAGTAATAATATGGATTTGATATTCTCTAAATTTCTGAATTAGTTATATTAACTATATATTATATTACATAATATACGTTACAAATTTCTGAGAATTGTCGTAAATAGACATTAACTAGTTAACATAGAATTAGCTTCGCTCGCGTTGTCCAAAATCTAATAAATTATATTACACAACCTTCCTTGATAACTACGCTATCCATTTGTGAAAATATAATTAAAATCGGTACTGCAGTTTTTGAGTTTATCGTAAATAGAAAAACAGACATGTAGGATGACTGTTTTCTAATATAATATGTAGTATTGTATTGTAAAGTAGCGATAAAAATGCATGTAAACACAATTTAAAGACTACAACTTTAATAATATATAAAAAATGAAAATATTTATGAAACGATAAAATGTAATTAATATAGTAACAATTAAAATTAACGATAATTTCCAACTAACAGCATTAAATACGATAAACGACGTACATTTAACATCAAAGCTAGTAAACATAAAACCCTGGTTTCGTTTCAATACAGACACATGTAATAAGCTCCAACTTGACCCCAACCTGGCACAAATCTAGATTCGCAAACACTGAGATTATTTTTCAAACAGAGTAATGTGGCTTTATATTACTGCTGTGCTTTATTCCGTTTTTAATTATAATGCCATCACAAATACGAATGAAAGAAGTTTCCTCTCATTAACACGGCTTGAAAAAACTTTGCGGCGAATTATTAATATATTTGGCATTAGATGTTAGATGTCATTTTTCGCTTAATTAATAATTAAGATTCAGGAACTTTTGTATCAATCTTCTAAATTTAGATGAAGGTTATACGAGTTAGTTGGCTCGTGTGACACGTATGAAAAATATTTTATTAGGGAAAATTTTATTTTTTCAAAAATTACCTAGTTACCTAGATACTGTTTGCAATTTTTGCTATCTATATGTGAAATACTCGTAAAAATCAATACCAATCTCATAGAGACCCGCTAGATCAAACAAGAAGACACAGCAACAAATAAATTTATGAAATTATAAAGAAAAGTTGTTAATAATCGACATTTAAAGAAATCTGGATCTGTAACGTTTATAATTTATATTTTTAGATAAAAAAGAGCCCCAATTTTCACATTACAATAATTCAATTAATTAATATATTAATTTAAAACACATTAATTCCATATTCAGAGATTAATATATTGCACGTTTTTCATACCCTTGAAAGCTAGCAATCCCATTGTTGATGAGATGAATTGTATCGGCTGAGATAATTTATATATAATTTTACTATAGATACACAGACAAATTAGCAGATTGAAAACAAAATGTTGTTCATTTTAAAAAGCTCTACACACAATTTCCTGAAAATTTATATGAATGCATCTCAAAAGTATAACGTAACAAAAAACAAAAGAATCATGGAAATAATTGCACAAAAAATACAGAACCGTCCCTTTGAAGACGGTCGAGCAGGCAGACACATGCGAGTTTGATTTTTAACGTCCGAAAACGTTGACAAACATAAATCTTCAGTCGATTTCATAGCGAATAATTGTGAAGAACCGCAGAGATAAGTTTGTCGGACGTACACGTTCCGGGCCGCTGATCCGAACGATTAATGAATGAGTAACTAATGTGGTTAACGAAACATGAAATACGAGGATTAATTAGACCCTTGTCAATTACGTCGGGGATTTACATTTTTATCCGACTGTCGGCGGAGGGTTATTATGACGTTGTGCCGACCTGATGGTTAATATAAACGTAGGGCTTGCCTTTATTAGTTTTTGTGGATACGTATTAGCATTGGAAACGGTTGTGGTTTCTTTCTAATAGTCTGCTTTGTGTCTACGATAGACGTTATGATCCATGTTTACTTTAAGTTACAGGATTTATGTTAATTTAAAATGTGTATTGAGTCCAAAATTTTGTTTAAAAGAGTTGTTAACTAAAGTAAAATTATTGTTTTAGCAGTTTTTTTAAAGACAGAAATATCACACTTTTTATATTATTATGTATCTTTGTAATAGTCACATTATAAAAGTAAACTCTCTTTCATATATGATATAATCACTTATATAATCTTAGCTTGCTCGGTAATAAAATCCGTCGACGCTCTTACGAGAACATTATAGCGTCACAGATCTCAGTGCCTCCATTTAATTAGCTCGTATTGATTTCGCTATGCTATAAACTTTATTGTATGACGTTATTTCTAGGGTTATTTTATTGAATGCGTCATTAAACATAATATATGCGCTAGGTTTTTTCATATACCTACTTAAAGACTTTTATTGTTAAGGGGCTATAAACAACACTTTTATAAGTTAACAAGCGGTCCACCCCGGCTTCACTCGTGGTACATATTTACGTTTTCTCTACAAAAGAACCATTCTCGTACTTCAAGGAATATAATAAAAAAATAATTATCGAAATCGGTCCACCCGTTCACGCGTGATGCCGTGACCAAGGAAAACGGGTTTCATTTTTATATATTATATAGATATAGATAAGCTCTACATATTAAATCTAATCAGATGACTTTGTGTGAAATTTAGAATATATTTCTATTAAATTCTTCTATTACAGTATTCCACAAGGCTTTTCAGTAAGTTGGATTTAAATCTTACATTCCAAACCTAATGATTTCCTTTTTACCCTGCAACCCATGTCAAACCCCTTTCGGTCAAGAAAACACAATTATTTTATTTAAAAGCGTAGATAAGGACTGTCTGTTTACTTTGTGGACTAAAAAAACACGGAATTCCTAAAACGTAGTTGGATCTCGTAGCATTGTAAACATTCATTTTAATAGTTTTACATTAAAATAACAAAGATTGAAACTTTAAATTAAAGCTTGAAATCCATACTAATATTATAAATGCGAAAGCAACTCTGTCTGTCTGTTACTCAATCACGCCTAAACTACTGAACCAACTTTCATGAAATTTGGTATAGAGATATTTTGATACCCGAGAAAGAACATAGGCTTTTTATCCCGGGAAAATGACGCAATCCCGGAAATCCCACGGGAACGGGAACTATGCGGGTTTTACTTTGACTGCGCGGGCGAAGCCGCGGGCGGAAACCTATTATGTAATAAAGCATATGAGACGACTTATGGCCACTTAAAAGAATTACTGATTCTAATGTGTAATTCACACTTTTTGATTGATGGATAAATTATCCACAAATTATAAAATAAACATACTTACATATAACATTTAGTAGTATTCTCTTGCTTACTGACGGCGGGACTCCATTCGTTGCTATACAGAGGTAAGCGCCTGACGTCGTCCGTTCTACGGCAGTTAGATTTAGCCATTCGCCGCTTGATT
Organism: Colias croceus; assembly: GCF_905220415.1. Classification (NCBI taxonomy): domain Eukaryota; kingdom Metazoa; phylum Arthropoda; class Insecta; order Lepidoptera; family Pieridae; genus Colias; species Colias croceus. Next base: position 11,524,333 of record NC_059543.1, read on the forward strand.
TTGACACTAGAATAAAGGAAATATTGAGTATTTTGTTTTATTAAAACCCACAAAGTTCACATTCCTATAGGATAAAACTTATCTTATGCCCTTTCTCAAACTGTCTCTGTACCAAATTTAACATAATTTATATTTACAGATAGGTTCAGTAGTTTTTGCTTGAAAGCGTAACAAACTTACATTCACATTTATAATAGTAGGTATTTGTGGTAATTGACAAAAAATATCGTTACGTCAAGTTTGGGAATTTTTAGTATGTGCCTTTCTATTGACGAATAATCTTTAATATAATATATAAATCTCATGTCACAATGTTTGTCCTCAATGGACTCCTAAACCACTTAACCGATTATAATAAAATTCGCACACCATGTGCAGTTCGATCCAACTTGAGAGATAGGATAGGTTAAACATGTAGGTACCACGGGCGAAGCCGGGGCGGACCGCTAGTATATTATATAATTTAGAATGATAAAAGATCGTTACAATATATTATAATTACTTCGAATATAAAATCTCTAAACTCTATAGAACTGTTGACCTTAGAGTGATCAATTAAAAAGTGCACTTATAGATAGGGAGGCGAGGTAGCTAAATGACGTAATTCAACGGCGTCGTCGAGACTTATCAAAATCGAAAGAGAAAATAATTTCGAAAAGAAAAGCTTCTATGGTAAAAACCATTTTAGCGGTGGGTTTGGCGTGTACGGATTTTCAAAAATGTAAAAAAAAACAGTTACTTGGGCATTCTCGAGCGCGTCAGATATTCATACTACGTATGCCCCAAGTCCCTCTGATAACAACGGTATACTAATCTGCCGGTTTGCGTGGTGGGGCTAGGCGTATAAATTCGTCAAAAATGCACAAAAAAAAAATTTACTCGAGCGCGTCAGATTTTCGGAAGGGGTGTTAAGTAGGCCCCAAGGAAGCTACCCTTAAAAAAACTGACGATTACGACATGACGATAAGTTATGATGAATTTTTAAAAATTCAGAAAAAAAGAATCCTTTTGAAATACTCGAGCGCGTCAGATTTTCATAGGGGAGGTTTATCTCGGTATCCTGAAAGCATATTTTCTTAATCTGACAAAAATGTTGGTGGGTTCTTTTAATCTGACCGAAAAAGGTTTGTGGGTTTCTTTTTTTTAATCATCGTTATTTCATATCAATTTTTCTTAACTCCCTCAGTTTTCGAAATATACACAAAAAACCGGGAGTTTGACTTTTTACGATGCTTCAAGTAAAAAAAGTTTTAACTTTGGACAAAAATGAAAAGAGACCTTTTTTTGTAAAATAAAATTACCTTTTTTGTTTATTTAAACTTTTTTTTTTGGAAAAAGTAAAGTTCGCGACTTATATGCTGCAACGCGTTTTTCGGAAGATGAAATGGCTCCTCCAGACTTCCGGTCATGCGGAAACTGGCAGATTTTGTATTTTTAGTAAGTTTTAGATTATATTCTTCAAAATAAAAATAAAAACAATCGCGCTCGAGAATGCCGGATTAACGTTTTTTTTTTACAAGTTCGCGACCCTATAACTCGGCGGCGTCAAGGACTTATGGTCAGATTAGTTAAATTTAGTCTTAAAACACTAAAATCAACCCCCAATATCTTAATCTGACGCGCTCGAGTATTTCAGACTATCGATTTTTTTTTACTAATCCGATCGTCTATCCTAGGCGCGCGTCACTACATATAGAGCTAAATAGTTAACAAGGTTGTTCTATTAGGTCTAAGGTATCTCTCATATCTTAAACTGCCACGCTCGAGTATTACAGAAAATTCCCCTCTTCGCCTCCCTATCTATTAGATTAACTAGAATAACCAATTACATGGCATTTTGACACTCTAATCGGTTATTCTAGATTAGGATAAACGTCGTGGCTTTTTCTTCATACAATTCTATTAATGTGTACATAAAGTTATCCAATACTATAAAATTTGTCGCCGATCGTGAATCCAATTTGTTTTTCAATCATGCTATAAAACTACACAGCAAAATATCATAAAACTTTATAGTAACATAATAAAATACTACATTACAAGCTAACATGTTACTATTACCGAAGCAACATTCCCAAATGGTATCTTAATGTAGGAGCATTATGAGAGAATATTTTCAGAGATGTGACGTCATTTACGTATCTTGTTCAAATGTCTAGGAGATGAATTGCTAAAGCGGGTTTAATATGTACAAAAGGAATAAAGTTTCTTAAAGGATGCACGAGATATGGTGGAATGTTTAAGTAAAGTTCTTATATGGTATACACTCTTTCTATTTTGTATGCATGAGATGATGATCTCATATCTGTCGTGTATTTTAAAAGGTATTTTTGGTTCTACTATATAAAGAGTTATAAGGAGCATTCATGAAAAGTTTTGTTCAATATTTTGTTTTGTAACAATTGTTTATACGTAGTCTTAAATAAATAAGGTGATTGACTATAGGTATAAACAATTGATGAATTGAGTATCGATGGTTCTCGCTTAATTAAATTTTATTTGTCACACACGCATACACGAATCCTCCTTCGTACATATACCTACTTGTTTAAAGTACCTATGGTTGATACCCTAAATACGAGTGTATGTAATAATGTTATGCAAAACATAATTTTCCGGTAATAATGCAGATCGAAACCAACGCTTCCGTTGTTATTATCGAGGTCCAACAAAAACTACAATTTCGTATAACAAACCACTCCAGATGCCTCAACTCTTCAAACACAGACCCGAAAAGAACAAAAAAACCCACGAAAACAATGTAAAAATGCACTATAATTAAATCTTAAAGGTAAACGCAGACGCCTATACAGTATACACAATTTAAAGTACTGCAGCATAAATAAACAAAGGAAAAAGTGTTTTTTGTATACTATTCGACGGCTCGTCTGGTCTAGTGTTTTTCATTCCGCACTCAACAATTCTTGCATTTACATACCAAGAACCTTACTATAGTTTTTTTGCGCTTGAATTGAATCGCTTTGCAAATGGAAGTCTTTATGCGTTTGCGGTTTATGTATTATTTATATTATATGGTAACGTGAAACAATTCGTATATAAATTGCAAAGTTCTCTTTTATTCTTATCGCCAATCGTATGAGCAAGTTGAAATGTCAAAGATCAAATAGCAGAACATACCTAATATGATAGAGCTGAAGTTTTAAAAGACAGTGCTGCATAGCGAAGCATAGAACAACGTCGCAAGAGGTGAATAGTAAATATATGACTAATTAATTAAGGTGGTAAATCGCTAGATGTACGGGATAGGTCCCTACCTATCCCGTACATCTAGCGGAGCAGGACCTATTGAGTAATTACTTACGGGTACTTATTCTTATTTCTAAGTTAAAAGTTAATGATTAGCAAAGGTTGAATCGACCACGTATAATTTGGCCAGTGGTCACCCATCTATTTTATACTAGGAATAAAGACGGTTAAAGATGGTAAGATTTAAATATATCATATTATAGTCACTATTAATATTAATTACCTACTCGACGTGTTCGTAATACTGTGACACATATGGTTTTCAATTACATATTAATGTTAGAATTCCTGAATTAATAATGACGTCATTGTATCAATACAATAAATAGATATCAATTTAAACACATACACCAGCAAGTCCATTTCAAAACGTGTTTAAAGATTGCACATAAATTTTTCGAATTACCTGATGCGCAAACCTTGTTTACGCTTGAAGACTGAACTAAATCAGCTTGATAGGATTACCGATCCAAACATCGTTGCTTTCAGTTCCGAGTGCACGAATTCTAAGAAGATTGAAGCTATCTCAAATCTTTGGTCTTATTTTCCGATTCAAGCGACGCTGACTTGAAGATTGTATGGATCCACTAATGATGACGTATTTTATCCGTTTTCAATTCTGTTTTGTTGTTCGAGTGCGTTAACGTAATTGGTTGAGGAGGTTTTTTATTATTAGCTGAAAATCTTTAATTCGTATCTATACATATAATAAATCTGTAGAAGGGTCAATTCTGTACATTGAAAATATTGAAAAAATAAATAGCAGGGGGTGTTACTGGATCGATACCAAGCCCAAATATGTGAAAATGTGTTAAAAAAATTTTTGTCTGTCTGTCTGTCTGTCTGTCTGTCTGTATGTTCAAGCATCACGTGAAAACTAACGGTTCGATTTCGATGAAACTTGGTATAATTATACCTTATTATCCTGGGCATAAAATAGGATACTTTTTATCCCGGAAAAATACGTAGAAAAAAATAAATCTTAATTTTTCTGCGCGGACGGGGTCGCGGGCGGAAGCTAGTATTATAATACGAAGTGTGCCTAAATTTCAACATTATTATACGATTAGTATGTTTTTAAAATGACAAAATAAATTGTTATACAATTCAAACACAATAAAATACATGACATTCATATATTATAATGCAAGTATCAATCCTTCTTAAATATCTACAATCTACATCGATACAAAAAGCAGCAAAGAATGAAGACATCAAGACACACTCAACTTTCCAAATAAATGTATATATGCACCAAAATTAGCATAGAACTAGCAGTCCCTCTCAGTCGCGGATCTACAAGCCCGGGTTCATTTAGAGCAAATACAGTACAATCAATTTACGCTCTGCTTCAGTTCGCCGTTGTTTGTAGTTTGCGACACTTTTTGTTGCAGTACTAGAGAATCATCGCTGAAATTTATATCACTAGCGCTACTGAAATAGTTTAGGGAAATGAGTTTTGCCAATTGGATTTAGGACCTTTTTTGTCCCTTTGTTTTGTTCGATTCGAAATTTAATATGTATGGCACCTGGATTGTATAATTTAAGTTACATAAATCAGTTGTAAATCTGATAAATTTCATAGTATAGGTATTGGTTATAGCAGACTAATTTAACATGCATCGAACTTGAGTACTCTACTCCTCTACAGAGATGTTCTATAAAGTTACCATTGAAAAATAAATCCATTGAGAACAGAAACGTGAAAGTATCAATAAATTCGAGCGCTTTCGAAGGCTTTTCGGTTATTTTCCGCAAAAAATCACTCGAGGCGAGCCGCAGAAAAAAGTTATACTGCACCTAAGTAAAACAGAACTCACTTGCCATCCAGCATCACATTGTAAAGGATGAAATACGTCCTCATTAAAAAGACCTGATTTTATTCCTGTTTCTGCACCGAATTTATTTTCGCTTTCAGAGCCGAGTTACGAAATATGCTTTCGGATTGTTTACTTTTTCTTTTTACTTTGGTACATTTTGGATGTGGTTTGAATAATATGTAATATTTTGAATGTATTTTTTGCCACATAATACGTAATTTTTAGTAACCCTTAATCAGGTTTCGAGAAATAGAGCAGATAATAAAAAGTAATTACAAAATACGTTTTTGATGTCATTTTATTAACTTTTTAGTAATTAGACGATTTACTTTGTTCACCTGACATATTGTATTCGGTAACATTGTTATCTAAGTAACAATAAAATATAAGTAAATATTTCCTGTAAAAATAACAATAGCTTTGAAAGCTCTTTGATGTTGATATAAAGTCCTCCGGCTAAACAAACCCAGATATAAATAAAATTACTTCACTAAGAGCTTACTTACTCCTATGTGGGTTGTATTTCTTTTATATAATTTAAGCTCCAAAGAGACTTTTCATTTTCTTAATCAAAATATTAAGTGTTCATAAAATTTAAAGAACGTTTCTTAAATAAAAAAATAAATTCTATCTCAAGCTATTATAATTAGGTATTTCTATTGAAATTCACAGACGTTTGATATTTTTAATAAAATAATTATATTTATATAGATATTGATTCTAGATTCTTGATGATGCTCCTGGTAAATGAAGAGGTGTACTTTGTTTACTCTACATAAGTGTTATAGCTAACTTTCCGCCCGCGGCTTTGTTCGAATGCACTTCATGTTTCATCAAGTACATATTGTTTTAACAAAGGTAAGTTTTCTTAAAACGTTTTCCTTTCCTATTCTATCGCTGTTCTAAATTTTATAATGTTTTGTTCCGTGAAACATTTTAACACGATAGTATAACTGACAAAGGTAATGCGTACTTTTTTGGTGACAAATAACGACTTATGAGTATTTATAGTATACTAGCTTTCCACCCGCATCTTCGTCCGCGCAGTCAAAGAAAAACCCGTATAGTTCCTGTTCCCGTGGTATTTCCGGAATATAAGCTATTCTATGTCCAGGGGTAAAAAGTAGCCTATGTCCTTCTCGGGTATCAAAATATCTCTATACCAAATTTCATGCAAATTGGTGCAGTAGTTAAGGCGTGATTGAGTAACAGACAGACAGACAGAGTTACTTTCGCATTTATGAGGTAATATTAGTATGGATGAATAAGCTCTAATAACTTTCCTTGATAAAATGGATGCAAGTGAATTAAGTAATGTATTGACAGCCTTCTTATAAATACCGTACAAGAATATATGGCAGGAAAAATGGCTGGGAAATTAAATTGTTTCATAGCTGTATATTATCCTAGAAACTCGCCCGGCTTCGTTATATTGAGCACGGCAAAAAGTTTCCTATTTTTAGCACAGAAACCGTTTAATAGGATGGAGTATCAAAAATCTAGATAGCCCATATCTTCGCGGTATATTTAATTAAAGATAAACACATGCAAAATTAACTGTGAAAATTACTAAAAAAATCCTTTATATTTCATTGTTATGTTTTCCATTCCCATAATGGCATAAATCATCATGATACATACCTACTAATTACTAAATATATTATTTTTATTGATATTGTTTCATCGTTTGCAATCGGAAAAACATGCGTGTTGTGTGAAATAATGCAATCGTTACTGCCTTTCGCTTGAAATGGATATCAAGCTAAAATACCTACTGCCTTTCATTCACTGATTCTGGAAGCTTTAAGTACTAGAAGCTATAATATATTACCTGATGTTTGATTATTAATCTTGAAGTGTCGGGAATCTTCTCTCCTCCAAGTGATAGTGGGGGGTGGAGTACCAGATGCCACGCAGCGTAGTGCTGCCGCTCCCCCCTCGGGGATCACCAGCTCGCTGCTGCTGGCTTCGTCATCTATGTCTGGGGGCACTGTGGTAAGATAGTGTATGAGATTCTGGTTTTAATAGGGTATGTAGGCAGTAGGATGTGTTGTATGTAAAAGTTAAAGTCGCCTGATGATAAGCGACCTTACGATTCTACAGATGGATTGCCAGCTTTATATTATAAGAAAAAAAATTGTTTTGAGAGGGAAGAAAATTTAAGTATCTTTATATTCCATGAACAGTGGCATTTCGACAATAAATACTATGTTTTTTTTATAATTTATATTCAAAGAGTAAAAGAATATCATAGATACGTAAGCAATATATTTGTAAACTTTACATTCTGAGTATATTGTCTTTAACTTATATCGGATACGATCAACTAAGACATTGTTTTACTTCCCCACGAGAAAATAAACTTTTGTATAGTTACGGTTGTGTGTATTTTCACACGTTATTTATCTGTCCCTGTAGTATAAGTAGAAATATACATTGGTCTGTCTTGTTCAAAGTCCATAGATAAAATTGCGTTATTTATATTTTCTTTGTAGAATTAATAATCGGCGTAATTTTTTCATGTTTCTGTTTTACGAATTCGATTGGTATTATCTTTCTCTGGATAATTAATTCTTAACTAATTAGGAATAATAGTATGTAAAACAATACAATTCATCTGCCTCTCTGACTATAGAGTTTTCATAACTTACCTATACAGATTTATAATATATGTACACAAACAGTGCTTATATTTTTCTTAACTTTGATATTATTGAATAAATATAATGTTGCTTTACTGTTTGTAACTGACCATACCTAACCAAAAGCGATTTTTCTCAATAAAGTATTCAGAATCGATAATGCGTAAACATAATATCAAAGCGCATATTGTTAGACCAAAGTTGCGAACTAACGAGTAATATATTCGGAATTTGAGTTCGAAAGAAAATCTAGAATTCTCTAAGAGCCTAGGTTCAACGAGTTTACTCTAGACTTGCTATTCCTTGAGTAACTTAGGTTTCTAAATGTTTGCGTTACCGTACTGCTCCCGAATTTTAAATATTCTAAAGTTTAACTTGACAATGTTTAGATTTTAGGTAATATATATTAAATTAATAATATATTTTAAATTTTCTTTTCAATTGACGATTTCAATAAAATATTGGAAATTTTTATTCAAATTGATGAATTTTATATGTTCGATATAAAACCTTTTATGTCATAAGAATTTTATATCAAAAAGAGATTAAAATGGTTTTATCTATAACACTAGGATTTTTGTTCGAATGTAAAACGAATTATGTGGGTGGGGTGTATTTTTGTATGATATTTAATAGGTATATCTGTGCTTCATTTGAATTAAATAAATCACAATCGTACATTTTTTTCTTAGTCAGCAACATTTCTGAGCGTACCTACTTGTACGCTCTCAAGTCTCATCGCTTATATTGATAGAAGTATATAAGTCTATATAAACATAAATATTCATTACTAATAGCCTTATGCTACAAACCTTAGTTTCCTTTGCTATTTAGTCATGAGCTCTTATAGATCCAACTCTAACAACTACTAGATAACTTTATTCACAACGTAAAAATCACAAACTCACACATTTACTTATTAATTAATTAGACTTCTTCTAGAAGCACTGTTGAATCATCTTAACATATTAGACTTATCATTTCTATGTCATGATGGTTCCAAAAGCAATACCTACAGAGAAGAGTCGTCAAGAAACTCGGTATTTGCTCTTTTAAAATCTTAATATTAATATTTTTGGTTTGTCAAAAATAAATAAATAAATAATGTCGTCATGCCAATAAATAAATAATGTCATAAGAGTAAAATTTCAAGGCGTCGTAATACCAATATCGTCAAGTCATGAAGTAAGGCGACGATTTTAGTATCTTTTAATTTTGCCAATTAAGTTTCACTTCTTACCTACTCGGCAAAAAAACTTACCTACGACCTGCAGTAGGTGCGTCTGGCTCATCATGGGCTCCGTGTTCACCTGGCACATGTACCGCCCCCCGTCCCCCGGGCTCACGTCCCGCAGGATGAGCGACCACGTGCCGTCCCCGTGTGTCACGCTGACACGGTGGTTCTTCGTGATCACGTGACCCGCTATGGTCAGGATCGTTTGCGTGTCGACGCGCAGCCAGGCCACCTGCGAATGAATTAAAATAAATATCTGTTTATAAACGAGGGAAGATAAATAATTATATGCGTGAGTTTTTGTATGAGCATAATATAAAATCGAGTAATAGAGAATTTAATCCATAGGTATAGAACATTGAATTCAAAACAAATTGTAAAGCTGAACATTGAAACGGTCCGTGAATAGTTAATAGAATAGATTCTTATTAATAACATTTGCTTTCATTTAACTTTTACTAGAAATTCAAAGCGGCATAATCTATACTTAATATTATAAAGCTGAAGAGTTTGTTTGTTTGAACGCGCTAATCTCAAGAACTGCTGGTCCGATTTGAAAAATTCTTTCGGTGTTGGATAGCCCATTTATCATCACGCTGACCAACAGAAGCGGAACCACGCGGGTGAAAAGGCGGGACGCAGCTAGTGATAATATACAAATAGTAAAAGTTTTAGTAGTAGTAAAAATACTTCATATATACCTAATAAAATGACACAAGCAATCAAAACGCAATATCAACGCATGTGTCCATATTCCTAAATGAACAATGACGTAATAAAATCGACATGTGCTCCAAATCCCAAGCGCAATTAAACACAGCGATGTAAACCCTAAGCTTATAAAAACAGATCATTGAAGGAGCCGTACAGAGGTCAATTTCCGTAATAAATTAAGGACCCACTGTTTTGCCTGCAAATGATTAATGCGAAGTTTTTTTCCCTTTCACGGTTTCCACTAATCATGTTTTATTCAGTCACTTCATAGCTGATAAATGCGTTGTCCCCCTCGTCTTTTATGTTGATGAGTTTTTTTTTTTGTCAGTTAATATGGAATTATTGTCCCTTTTGAATTGTGCCAAATTGTGTCCGTCACTTTCCTTTTATTTTAAAGCATTGATCAAGTAATTAGATGTAAGAAATAGTAAAAGTCAGTTAATATAAACAGACCATTTAATAAAGAAAACATCTTAGCACAAGTATCTATATGGATCGTTCATTTACATAACATCCACATAATATTATCACATAAATTCTTAAATACTACCCAAGCTTGCTAAGTGTCAACATCGTGATTATTTACATTAGGTACATATTTAACGCAAGAAATAAAACACGATGAAAATAAAAAAAAAAATTAAATAAAATGTAACGAAATATCTTTAACAGTGATGTTTTCTAGCGATATTACATTATACAGAAAAACAAAAAGCCACGGTATATCGATAAGGAAACCGAGTCAAAACCCATATACGTTACCCTTACTTGTCGTAAAATCTTATCTCTCTAACCCCAATTATTGAGATTGGCGACATATTCGCTTGCAATTCTATTGCTTGTAATATAAAAGTAGGAAAAACTGTAGCAGTTTATAGCAATAAAAAAGGTACGGAAAAATCCTTAAATTATTAAAACGAATATTATGAAATGGATTTAGAGCAATGGATATAATATTTATTTGCGCTTGCCAACGTAATAACATCACGCAATTCTGTTTATTAATTTACTGTTTTTCTTTATGCGTGAACAATATCTAAATGGTTATATAGATTTATAATACTATATCTATCACGTCTTTTTTGCAGTATTGGCTTAAATACTTACAACAATTCCTGTTCAATGAAACACACGTATGCCCGAAAAGTCCCTCTCTGTGACACATATAAAAAACATAAATAAAAGGTTGATAAAAAGATCATAATGTCTTACCTTAAAAGCCTGCAGGTTGTCAACCCGGCACGTTAGGGCTGCGTCCCGGCCTACGGTGACCGTGACGTTTGAACCCGGCCCTACGAACCGCGGAAGGTCTGTAACAAGGATTTATTATAATAACAATGTGTCCTGCCCTTTAGAAGCATTACCCGTGTAAACGAGGTAAAGGTGTGTGTAAATCATATAAAAAGTGCTGAAGCTAAATACTAAATTTACAAATCTATTTAAGTTTTAAGACTTGGGGAAGTCCAAATTTAAAGCACAGTTTATTCATTATACTTATTGTTCAAGCCGAAGTTTTCAACCATTTTAGAGCAGCGAGCGGGTAAACGATAGACAGCTGATAATATTATGTAATACATATTTTAAAACGACTTTAACATTTCTATTTTCTATTTATTTTAATATTAGATATAAATTACGCGAAGTCACTACTGGAAATTATTTGAGTAATTGTATGGATATAATAAAGGTCCTTTAAGTATAAAAGAATAACATGTAAGTTACTGGAAAAATACCTTACTTCAAAATATAAGCCACTCGTTCAAATACAAGTTGATAAATTATAAGAATTCTTAGAGCCGTAGATTCTAGCCTCTTACTGAGTCTGAAATCCCTACTTATAAGGGATTCCTATATTCAGCCACTTTCCTTTTCACACAAAGCGCGATAATATTCTTAGCGTATATAACTCTAACAATCTCTTGCAGGCGCGCAATATCTACACAATTAGCGGTTGGCGCAGTGGTAAGTAACTGCCTACTGAGCCGACGGTCCCGGGTTCGATCCCCGGTCAGGGCAAATATTTGTGTGATGAACTCAATTATTTGTTCTTGGGTCTGGGTGTTATTATCTATATATGTATTTATTAAATATTATATTTATCGTCGCCTAGTACCCACAACACAAGCCTTAATTGAGCTTACTGTGGGACTAGGTCGATTTGTGTAATAATGTCCTATAATATTTATTTATTTATAAAAAAATACAATAGTGGCTCATTATTTAAATATTCATTAGAAGTAGTTAATTAGTAGAAGAAAATATACTAAGTAATTTATTTTTAGTTAAGTAATAAAGTGATTAACCAGCCAACGAAGTATAATATAGACATCCAAAATGTCTAATAAGAGCTGATTCTAACTGAAATACAGCAACAAAAACGAACAGACTCTTCAACTTTTTGCGATGAAGGTTGATGAATGCCTAAACTGTATTTTATTGATTTAATGCGAGTTTAGAAATAAAAGATTTTAACGGATTTTGAACGCGATTTATTTATAATATAAATCGAGTTCATCGCGGTCATGGGGAGACAGTCTCTCTGTGACCAGTAATCGCGCTCGATGCAAAGCCTGCGAGAGAAACATCAGAATAATAATATAATAAATAAATCGCTTTAAAAATCCGTTAAAATCTTAAATTTTTAAACTGTTCTATTCATAAGCACTCAAACAAAATGCAATTAATTAAAATTGTACAGAATAAACGACGCACATTCCATTGCGTCAATAATAATCGTTCAGCATGCAGCATCGCAACCAGTTTTCTATTTATTCACGTCCAAACATAAAATGCAGCGAGTAATAGCCAGACAGAAAGGATTTATGCACTCGTACATGGCATACATCCCGTTCACTGAATTAGAATCGCGAGTGATTAAATAAATAGCTACGAGCCAGAATAAATATCATACTGTTTTTAAGCTTCTGCTATAGTGAATTCTTTGGCTCCTCGCGTAGGCGTTGCATTGTGTTCGGATACGCCTTGTCAAAAGGATTGGGCCATTTGAAAATTCCTTCAATTTCAGTTCAGTTTGCCTTTTTTGTTTGTATAGTTTTGAAAAATATGATCAGATTCAATACGACTCTATATAAAGCTAAAGTTTGTGTATAGTTTCTTAACTTTTCGTCGTCAAATTAAATGCAAATCTATATAAGGGCTTACGCAGTAACCACGGTTTTAAAATAACTTCTAATTGCAAGTAACTTCTAAGTAAATAAATTTAAGGGTAGTTTGTAATTACGCTCATTAAGGGAGGCTTCTTAAAGAATTTAAAATTACAGATTTGGTTTCATGGTTTCTAAAGCTTAAAAAGCTTTCAAATCGGTGATAAATTGTAAAACTGTTATGACAATTCAAATATTCTTCTAAAAGAAGTCAAATTGAATAAATAAATGTTTGAGTTTGAGTTTGAATTTAAAGCGAGGAAATTCCCTGTCACAAGTTGATTATTCGTAATCACATTCGTAATAATAATTATTTAACAATATTTTCTTGACTGAAACGAGTTATTTATACTAAACCTGATAAGAAGTTCCACTTTTCAAGTAGGTCATGACCTTAAAAGTTACGTCTGAAGTTTCATGTGTTTATTTTATTTATATTTGTATCCTTGATTTTTATACTATTTCAGTCTTTTATAACTGCAAGCTACTTAAATAATAATAGGTGGCGTATTTCTATCTCTCTTTATCTTTTACTTTACTCTATCTCATGTGGTATTCTTATGTATAATCTATTTTATTGTAAAGTTTCATACAAATCCATCGAGCAGTTTTTGCGTAAAAGCGTAATAAACAAACATACATTCCCATTTATAACATAAAAGTAGGATTATTAGCTTTTTTCCTTAACAAACAAAATACATCTCCCTACAACCTACACGAGTTACCTTCCGCGGAAGGGTTGTCAATAGTTTCTACTGAGGCCCCTAAGGAGAGATTCCGACGTTTACCTTGTTACACTGTTGGATAAGTTGATCTCTTGAGGTACCACCGCTTACTCACATTGAGCGAAGTTTCTAACGTACATAACGATATATGAAAGTTAATGTGAATTGGAATTATAACATATGTTTATTATATAACGAACCCTATATTTATGTTTACTATCCGTATTGATCTTTTAGTTATATAAGTCATGTTTAAAACATGTTATAGTTTTCGGTTGTATTCAATATCTATCATATTATGTACCTACATATAGGTATTTGCATAAAATGAAACACGAGACCAGTCTCATGATTATATCGTTTTTATTTAACAACGCGTTAATATTCTATTATATTATGTACCATCATGCATAATACTTGAATGTTCAAATTTATAAAAACACCTCATTATATTAATATTATTGACATAGCGGCAAGAATCCATATAATGCGGCATAAAGCTCACCAACCACTAAGTAACACGCTCTAACACAATAATAATAACATATTTCATACATATTATACAAATATCACTACTTAAAATATTCTGCAGCATACACAGCCATAATTTAAAAACATTGTCGTTACATAACTCCGCCATCAAAACGCAAAATTCAATTGCGATAAAATAACTTATTGGATCTAGACAATGTAATATCACATCTGTTTTAGAAGTATATTCTGCAGTATGACCTTAATATTTTATGCAATACGCTTCGTCGTGGAGTTATTATTTAATTTTAGTTCAAGACGTCGACTCACTCGATATCACTAACCCTTGAGATAATGTTGAATTTCTCATCTCTGTATTCATGATCTCAATGTTAGTTCTGTGTGTTCAGTCAGTTTTATCATGCGATAGTTTGATATATAACTCATATTATGTTCTCGCAAATTAGTTTCTTGAATACATTTGAATATGAAATAGCTATAAGAATTTGGTTTATGAACACCTTGTAAAAGAATATGATACTGATTTAGATTTTCTGATTAAACTTCTATCCTATGCATCTTACGTTTAAAATAGATGAATGTTTTTGTGTGTGTAATTTTTTAACGGACAATCAGACACGTCTTTAAATGGAACTGAATTTACTTCTAGCAATGGAAATGAAAGCGACAGAATTAAATAACTGTAACTCATATAAATAGGGAGCTCCAAATTTTATTTTATTTCACCCAAAGCTTTTAGCAATTGAGCAGCGTAATCTTAAAATTAAGCACTTAACGTCTCAGTTTCAATTCATAAAATATATTTTAAACATCTTCAAGATTTTGCCTAAAATTACATTATATTAAAACTCACTACAATTATATAGGCTTGTTTGAAGGCAAAATTCTTCCTTTGCATATTATTTAATACCTCTACGTATAATAACGATTTTAGTAAAATAATACAGACCTTAACCTCTTGTGCTGATGTTTATTGTCTTTCTGTCAATTTCATCTGTGTGTACAATAAAGTGTTTTTATTTATTTATTTATTGTGTGATGATATATATGTTCCACAAATTCTACAAATCCTTACTCGATTTCTGAACACCGAGGGCTAGTTATTATATTCGTTGAAATCAATTGTTCTTATTTCTTTAGGACCTTGATTTAGCTTTTTATGATACAAAAGTACAAAACGTGTTTATTGTACTCCTCATTTCTTCACATATCAGATATAACCCGACACAAAGCATCAAAATTACATTAAATACAAAATCACATTAATACGTATTAGCATTTACATGTAATGAATTCACTTGTATTAGTATTGTTACTTAAGCAAGATTTATAGGCTTAGCAACTTCACCAACTGCCCTTAGATAACCTCTAAACTGCTAAGCCCTTATCTACACGAACTTTGCGAGATTAATAAGTTGAAAAGTCTATTAATATTAAACAGCTTCAACGTGAGTTCGTAATTTGACTGCTTTAAGAGCTTATACGAGTAATTTTATTCTTATGGGTTGAGTCATGCCTGTAATTATTAAGTACCGCCTAGATATGAGTTTTCGTCGGCAAAATATATTAAGGTTTACGATTTAATTTCGTTAATATTAGCTCTTTATTTTCGTTATCGGTAAACAAACGTGTAAATAAACATTTTAATAACAAATTCTTTAGGATAACATTATCGTCCATTTAGGGAGTATTACACATTTAGAAACTGGAAAGTTTTAAATGGATTTTATACTCAATTTATTCATTGCATTATTTTATGCCCACGTTAAAAGTTAAACCATTAAAAAGTGTTAATTTCATAACAAAATATTGCTTCAAAATACGGCTTTGTTAAGCTATTCCTTTTAAATAAGCACATTGCTCATCACGAGAGCATTTCCATAGCATCTATAACCATACTTCAATAAGCTGAGCCACAAGACTACGTCATAATATACTTAGCATGCAATCCACCAGAGAGTGATATATTTCGTTTTAATTCCTCGCTAAATGAATAGCTCTCCGAGGAGCTGCGTTGATTAACGAGCTGCAGTTTTGTTAAGTAATTACGAGCTAAAAGTGCAGTATAACTTCAGGTTACAGTCATCATTTTATTCTTCACCAACTTTCTGCCCGCGGCTTCACCCACGTAGACAAAGAGAAATCCATACAGTTCCTGTTTCTTGGGATTTTTGGGATAAAACTCAATCACAGATACTTATTACTTTGAAACGTGAAGGTATCTTAGCCATCGCTGCTACATGTCAATTACAAAACACAATATAATAAATACTGTTTCAAACCTTCGATAAGTTAATTCATCCGGTATACGTTTAAACCAACGTCCATCCAGCCTTTTTGGAGATAAACATCATATTTGTTATTCCTAATATTATATAAAACGTTCAACCAATCTGCATGAAATAAGCTCATGTAAAATATCTGGTCTCCAGACATGAATACTAAGCATGTGCATTAGTGAGGCTATTACCCTCCCAGCGGACCTCTATCACGAAGTAATCGAGTTGCCGTTAACTGGACCTTACTTAACTATGGAACGTAATAAGTACTGTACTGTTTTTCCAATTTAAGGATTGAATTGAAGATTTGATGTTATGAATGAAGGTGTAAACTGTCATATTATATTGAAACATATTTTATTTATAACTAACTATCTGTGCCCCGCGGTTTCACCCGCATTGCTCCGCTTCTGTTTGTCTTACCGTGATGATATAGTCGTCGATATAGCGTCTTAGCATTCCTCGATAAATGGGCTATCTAAAACCGAAAGAATTTTTCTAATCGGACCAGTAGTTCCTGAGATTACCGCGTTCAAACAAACAAACAAACAAACTCTTCAGCTTTATTATATTAAATATAGATTACCTGATTCATTATGTTAATATGAGGTGTTTCTTAAAATAAGTGTTAATTTAAGGAGAAACAGAGCTCCTCCATAAATAGGACAAAGAAACAAAATGCTAAAATGTTGTACTGTCTTACATTTGTACAGCTTATTATAAACTGAAAGAAAATTGTTCAAAGAATCCTCTACAAAGGAATTTCCTGTATAATAAGATTAAATTATCATTAAAAGAATGGAATTCGAGCCTTTAAAAATAATTAACTGTATTTCCAAAATAAAATTCCAAGTAAATGTACCAATCACAAAAAGACAAAATCAAATTTGAACGAAAGAACTAAACACAAATAGCTGAACTAAAACATCCACACAAAATCCAAAACCAAGGTGCGTAAGAGCCTTAATTAAAAAAGTAATCCTGTATAAATACGCTCGCCCATCTATAATTACAGGCATCAGTCCACAGAATGAGCTCATACATCAGCCTTACCGCTCTCATATATCTACACGAATATTTCATAACTGCCTACAGTTTTGCGTAAATTATGTCGATCGTACATCACCTGTTGGTAATTACGTGGTGTTGTTCGTTTCTAAACGTTACGCCTGTAAATGTTACTCATTTCTCTGTATTGGATTGGACATTTTTGTCTGGATTAACTACGCTTATAATATAAGTAATGTTTTCTTTTCAATCAATATGTCGAATACACGCAGATGTAGTCATTATCTTTCTATACATTTGGAAGACGCTGCTTTGTGGAATTATTGAAAGAAATAATTATCCAATATTTCCGATAGTTAATTCGTTTTAAAAATGATTACTTATAGTCCATTGAATGAGTCCCTCCAAGGGGGGTCTAGAGTGCGTGGGTTAGTAACGTAAGATGTTTCTTCGGAAACATGTCAAGAGTCCCTAGGTAATAAACATACTAAAACCCCGGGACACTAGGAGGAGCCCCGGAGTGGGGGGAGGGGTAACTCAGAAACGGTAGGATATAGGAAAAAATGATTTAGGTACAACTTGTAGATAATTTTATGGCCTTTCAACTTTTCCTTGAAAGTTTTTCTCTAACATGTACCGTTTTTGAGATTTAAGCGAAAAAAGAAAAAAATGGACCTTTTCCCCCCTCCCCCCACTCCGGGGCTCCTCCTAGTGTCCCGGGGTTTTAGTATGTTTATTAGCTAGGGACTCTTGACATGTTTCCGAAGAAACATCTTACGTTACTAACTCACGCACTCTAGAACTTTTTATTCAATGGACTATTAACGGTAGTCTGGAATAGATGATGAGTACTGCTAATTTTACATGTCTTTTCTATTTATAAATTTATTTTCCACTCTCTGTAATTTACGATCTGTTCAATAAAATTATTTACTATTAATTATATTAATTCATATTTAATTAATAGAACTCATAAATTATATGAATAAAGATCAATGTTGTTAGAGTATAAATAGAAACAATCCTTGACCGAATTTCGGCGACGAAGACAGAAACTAGTCAACTGTTGTTAGAGATATTATGACAAATTTACAATTCACAAAGGTTTATGTATCTTATTCTGTTCTCACTTTCATTGTCTGATAAACAGCTTGATATTATATTACTCGATTTAAAATAAAATCATACTTAAAACGGTAAATAAAATTTAAATGCATACGACTCTTCTTCAGAAGTGTAATTCTAAATCTTTATACATACATATGCCTTGAGTGACATCCTTTTTTGGCGCACGCAACCGCACCCTAAATAATTATGTGTTATTACTAGATATTAATTTTAATAATTTATAATTTATTTTGTTTTTGTTGTGCGTGTTGAAATGGTTCTTTGGTTCTTCCTAACTACTACATAAACAATTTCTCGAACATAATCGTATATCATACCAAAATATAACTTGTTTATAACATAACTTGAAGTTACAAGTTAGCAGCCAAGCGATGTTTCTGCACTACTTGTCGCACCAAAGTTAGCACTTTGGAGATTGGTTAAGAGCATATCAGTGTGTCACGTTACATACAGTGAGGTCGATTATTTCCTTTCCGATACACCCTTTTACACAATTTCCTATAAGGTTATAGAGACTACGTTTTATGCTTGTAAAAGCAACTAAATATTAAATATTCGACGTTATGTTTTAGGAGTATATTCAATGTAAGTTCTGTTTATCTTCGATAATTAGAATATCCACTTAGTCTCAAATTTTCTGAGCGATATACAAAAATGATGAGATTTCTTTGGCTGTAGCTATCAAAAGCATTGTTTGCCACATAGAAACAATCAATTTGGCTGAAACCGAATAACATAATATTGCTTATTGCTTTTCACGGTAGCGCCACGTAAGCAGACCTCAAAATTAATAAAGTAAATAAAAACCTTCTCACAAAATAAAATAAGATTGGCTCGTAACCTATAGGTACCTATATTATCTTGTCCTGTATTTATAACGGTAAATACCTTTATACCGTTTGAAATCAGTAACATCTGATACCTTTAATAGAAATTCCCTAAATATTTGGGATCGTCCCAAGACAGGTTTTTTATTAAAGAAAATATCTGATCCGAAAGAATTCTTACCGAGGCTGAAGCAATATCCATGTGCCTTCTGATCAAAGGCCGGTAGTTAGGGATTGGAAATAGTCTACCTCAAGTTATGACAGCGATTAGTACCTATATAAAAAGCTACAATCTAGAAATACCTATAAAACGATCGAACGAAATTATATAAAACTTCTATTAGGTCAAAAAATTCTCGTTATATATCAATACGCTACATATTATTACATCAGAAGTAGTTTTAAGTTAAAAGTAAAACCTGTAGATCAAACCTACAAGACGTAAAAAGTTTGCCTTAGACTAGTGATGCAATCTTCACGCAAAATTTAAATAGTCTTATGAGCGTCTAGCGTCTTTAATTTGGATACCATTATTGAGTTGCGAATAAATGGAAGAGTAAAATTTGATACTATTATACCTACACAATATTATTATAAAAGCAGTTTGCAGAACTCACGACGTTTGAATAAACCTTCCTCGATAGAATTGATAGGTTTTAGCTTACATTTTGGGATTGAAATCCATTCTGTATTAACCTTTTTACCAGACCTTCACAAATTGGATAAATCAAACTTGGAATATTATACTTTGTTTGTATTTTTATCGAAAACAAAAGCTACAAATTGTTTTAACTTTATAATGTCAAGTCAATTATTTTTATCTCTCACTAGCGGTCCGCCCCGGCTTCGCCCGTGGTACATGTTTACGTTTTCTCTACATAAGATCCATCCTCGTACTTCAAGAAATATAATAAAAAAAGAGTTATCGAAATCGGTTCAGCCGTTCTCGAGTTATGCGCTTACCAACACATTTTGCGATTCATTTTATATATATGTTTTTCTAAGAAATATACACTTTATACTTTATACTGTATCGACAGAAAATCATGGTTTACTAAATAATAACATAAGCACACAGTGTCAAAACCTTTAATACCCCGGTCTTAAGAAAACCTAATTGTATTTATCTTTAGATTTTAGTTTGTTTACAAACAAAGTTTATTCTGAGTAGATAAATTTAGATGTCTAGAAAGTTTCCTCATGTATATTTATATTTTAAGAAAAACAATTACACAGTGGCAAATGACAATCCATTTTAATAGTATAGCGAAAGTCTGTCCATATCATCACTTTCACACTCACGTCACATCATCGATTTAAATAAAATTTTGATAAGAAAATAGAAGATTTTAAGAAAAGTTTTAAAGGGTGAAATAGGGCTGATTTCAAGTACAATGAACAACGCGAACGGGGCAAAATTAGTGAATAAGTAGTACTTAATCTTCAAAAGAAGCACGTTAAAATTATTTCAATAATAAGTATCAAATCCTAAGACCTAATCTGAAGTATGTAAAATCTCTCAAAATATTTCACTTTACCCTTAAGTTCTCGAGAAATATGTGCTACAATATTTCAAACGGTCTACACGCAACAATTGATGAATCTGCTGTCAACTGTATCTCAAACACGAAAGAAATATCGTATTTGTACGTTGCATTTCTCGTGATAAATGTAGGTACGGAAATACTTGAGCTTGCGATTTTTGTGGATTTTATGCTAAACTATTGTAATATGGTACTCTAAATAAAACTAATTATTGAATCTTATCATAGCAGTTAGTAGACTGCATATTATTATATAAAATTTATGTATCTATTAGTATACATAGGATGGAATATACATAATATGAACTCCAATTATAGAACACTCAATATCAAATTTATTACGCGGACATATGAAAATATTATTAGATTTTAAATCTTTACACTGAGAATGGGCAAAACGCAGCGCTTTATTTATATTTTCAAATGAATATCGAATATACCATTCATAAAATTGGCGCCAAAAATAAATTTTCAGCCATTCGCATAGTTTTAGTGATCGAGTGTTTAATTGTTCATAAAAACTCACTCATGTTTTCGTAATTGATTTTATTGCATCGAACGAATGATCCATAAAAACGGAATATTGAAGGGCGTTCTATTTTAGCCGAAATTAAAATTCGAGCCGATTGAATGCGGTCGGTCGAAATTTGACCAGCGGGTAAATTAAACAGCTGCTGGGCAATTTGGGTCGAAATCGTGGGATTTGGATTGTATAATAATAACGTTAGAATGGTTTAATGTGCCAGCTGCAAATTTCTTTTTAGATAAGAGATTGACCGGCCAAAAGTTGGTCACAATTTTGGTGTCGATTGAAAGACGCCTTTATTCGTATAATTTTATTCATCAATCATAATAAGAACGATAAATATATTTCTATTCCTATTCGGTAAATTTAGTCATAGAAAATATATAAGACTATTTTATCCTACTAATATTATAAATGCGAAAGTTTGTGAGGATGTGTGTGTGTGTTTGTTACTCTTTCACGCAAATACTACTGAACCAATTACAATGAAATTTAGCACACACAATATAGGGTAACTTGGATTAACACATAGGATAGGTTTTATCCCGGAAATTCCACGGGAACGGGAACTATGCGGGTTTTGCTTTGAAAACGCGGGCGAAGCTACGGGCGGAAATCTAGTCTAGTTATCTATAATAGAAAAAGTACGATAATAAATATATATTTTCAGTTTTACGATTTTATAGAATAAAAGACAAGAACAGTAAAGAAAAACATTCAATTGACAATAAAGTTTTCTGAGTTGAAAAGAAATATCTTTACCTTTTATACCGTTTAATTTTCATTCTGAAAACGTGAATAAAAACCAACCCTATAAAATGGAATTAACAGTAATTTTATTTCTTCTGGTCTTTAACGAGTCTTTCTTATAAATAAGTTGAGAAAACTTATGAATTTCCAAACCATTTCTTTGTGAATTTAATTAAACTACAGATTTCTTTGTTTCATCTTTTTGTTACATTGATTCTGAAAGTAGCTTGCATAATCGTACTATAATGTGAATTAATCTGTTTGTGTGTAGGAAAATAAACATGAATAAAATTGTTTTGAAAAAAAGATGAAAAAAATTAAAAATGTACCTACTTATAAAAATAATTAAGAGATAGTGAACGGGAGCATAATATACTGCATGGAACATTTTTTTTAATTGGTAATAGGGAAGCGCTTGATCACAATCTCGCCTGAAGTTATGCTGAGATGTGGTCTAAGATGGAACGCGCTTCCCTAGAAGAGGTACCTGTTCACTCTACAACATGAACATTTTAACTACGTATACAATTTCAATCACAAAATATCTTACCTTATCATAATATCATCTAGTACTGTTATCTAAAATCAATCTGTACAATTATCTAAAATCACAAAATCATAAAGTGTGATTAATTCATTTTTTTCATTACTCTTAAAACTTGAAATGACTTTAATGTTTAGAATTGTTGATTTAAATTTTAAAATAATGAAATAAAAAAGTCTACCTCTGATATTATTATCTATTGATGCTGATTCGCTCTTATTTAGTGCAATGTTTTTGATTTAACGTGTTTTATTTCATGAGTATTGTTTATGCAATCTAATTTTACTGCTATTGTTAAATAAATACGAGTAGCGCTTTATAAGCTGATTCAGTTTTTATTCATTAATTTTATTCATTCACGTATTATATTAGCAATAAAAAAAGAATATCATAATTAAATGGCACATAGCCAATATTACCTACATTTTCATTACATCCAAAAATAGCGTACACATAATATATTACACAATAAACACATAAAAGGGAACAAACAAAGCCGCGTTTAAAACTCACTAAAAACAACAAAATATAAGCCAAAGTTGAGCAGGAATATTATGATTAAACGCACTTCAAAATAACTCAAACATCAAGACGTCGTACACAAGTGAATCTGAATAATGGCAAAACATCGTATCTCCCCCAAAATCTCATTCTTCCGCGTCATTTCCCTTCTGGGGAGATTAAAGGAAACATTTTGTGGCAACTTACAATGTTGGAGTCCATAAAGAGAGACTACCTTCGCTTTATTATTTACATCGGCGGTGCAACAGCAACAGCAACAGAGTTAAACTTATACCTTGAATACTTTTAAGAAATAAATTTCACGATTGCGAGCAAAATAGCAGGTGCATTTCGTTCCCTTTGTTTTTTCAAGCAAATTTATTAAACATTTTCCGTACGCTATCGCATGAAACATTACTAAATAATACAAATATATAGCTCGTAGCACTCAGAGTAATGAGAACTTTTGGTATAATTTTGAATATTATTATAATATTGTATATAAGTCGCTTTTGAATTGAGATAGACTCACTTGGGTAGAAACAGCCCACACCTACAGAAAATCAACGTTGTATTAATGATTATTTACAAGGAGTAAATGATATACTTCTTCCCTAACAATCCTTATGTCTTGTAAAGGTCACAACCTTTCAAACTTATTGTTATAGCTAAGACAAAGACATACTTATTATACGTCTGCGAGATATCACGTGAAAGGTAACTTAATTAATAATATTTCTTAACGTCAATACCTTAGGTAATGCGATAATTAATATAGTGTCCCTGTAGCGAAACAAAGGTTAGTCCTACTGTTACTAATTCAATGATTTATGAATTCTACACATTTACTCCATAATAACTATTACGTCTTACGCCTACGGAATCCCCCCCTCAGATTTCCTCAATAACCACTCTTATGTAAAATCCGCATTAAAATCCGTAACGTAGTTGTAATCTATACTAATATTATAAAGCTGAAGATTTTGTTTGTTTGAGCACGTAAATCTCAGGAACAATTATTTGAAAAATTATTTCGGTGTTAGGTAGCCTATTTATCGAGGAAGGCTATAGGCAATATGTCATCACGCTAAAACCGACAGGAGCCGAACAATGCGGTTGAAACCGCGGAGCACAGCTAGTCATCTAAATAATGTAGGAACAGATAGACAGCGGGAAGTGACTTTGTTTTATACTAAGTATAAAGTGCCTAAAAGCTATTTTAATATATTTTTGTACATACAGCTATCAGTACACGATACGTAAAATTTAAAAAGCCTGTTTCGTAGGTTAGAATGGCTAGCAATTTGGCGGACAGAAAACGGGCGGGTCGAACGTTTGACGGCGACATATTAGATACGTTATTGTCACGTATACGGCTTTGCTTTTATTGCTATTGTCTTGGGGATATTATCGTGTGATTCGATGGTAGGTGCCTTATTCTGAGTCTTTTGATATATTAGATAGACGGAGCTGTTTGTAATAGCAGGATTATTATAAAAGGGAAACCTATACTCTATCGGTAACAACTAACAACTTTGTTGTCTTCGATGACCAGAGTTATTACAAGGATAAAATAGATTTATTTATTTGAATTTAGATCTTGAAATATTATATATTTGAAATGGAAACCTCAATTTGAATCTGTCACGTCAGTTAAATACGCCTTATTGCGCTGGTATGTTTACGTCAAGTTTCTTGAAGCACGTAAATATGTACGCAGCTTTAACATGAAGATGGTGTGATAAGTTTTGACAGCATTTTTGATAACTTTTTTAGTTTAACTTTTATTTAGCAATGCATCATTTGAAAATATGTATGACTTTCTTTACATAGTTACATGAACAACTTCAATACAAATTAATTAACACATTCACCCCGTAAAACAACTCTATACCCAAACAAAATACTCCCAAATTCCACAAACGCACGTATCATTAACTCAATGCAAAACAAAATTTATTATTCGCGGACCCGAAGCATTCAGAAATATGGTTTTGATAAATAACTCTGCGTTTATTTAGCCACTGACTTCATCTCTGACGATGATGGATGAATGTAGTGACAAGAAAAATAGTGACCATTTAGAGGGTAGGAAATATGTGTATTCGCCGGGAATTATAAGTGCGAAATGTGCTATCATTATATTAATGTTTATATAGCAATGGTGAATGGTTTATTTACAGAAATTGTAATTATTGAAAAGGTAAACGTATTTGAATTATGTTCCTATTATTATGTGCATTGATCTATGAATAAAAAAAAATAGTCGTAGGAATTCATGGTTTATAAATTTCGAATAGTAAAAAAATTGCCTTGTACATAATATAGGTAGGTAATACATGCATTAACTCGAACTGTTCTTTTAAAACACTGATAAATTCACTGATCGTCTATTTAACACTTCATTTTATAACTGATAGATAAGCTTAAGATAATTGGAGTCTGATAACAAATTAAATGTATGCAAGTATCAGTTCATAAAAATACTTCATTTTAAAGCAAGTGTAGTGAATACAAATCGTATACAAACAAAACGATGACTTCATGATATTATCTTTTCATCT
Source organism: Colias croceus (assembly GCF_905220415.1). Classification (NCBI taxonomy): domain Eukaryota; kingdom Metazoa; phylum Arthropoda; class Insecta; order Lepidoptera; family Pieridae; genus Colias; species Colias croceus. The sequence goes on from NC_059543.1 coordinate 11,550,062, forward strand.
ATATTATACAAGACTACGTTTAATCCTGCATTCGCAATGAAATGGGAGTTTAGTATAATATTAATTTGCTTATTTGAATTAAACCAACGCTATAACTGCTACCGTGCTCTGATTTGCAATTATTGCAATGTTTGTTGCAGACACAGCCGCGATTCTATTGTTAATACATAATATTATTATGACTTAATAAAATCTGTTTATCTTGATAAAATGCATGGATACACGACGAAGTATAGAGATTACCGAATTACAGAGCTTTATGCATTTAGCCTAAATTATGATTGATTACTCTTTCCTAATATTAATTATCGCCTAAAGTTATAAACAGTTTTTTTAAAGTCAATCAAAGATTTTCAGATACTAAAAATATAATAATAGATACTGTTTTTATCTATTATATAAAATAATGATATTTTAAAAAGGCAATATTAATGTCCATACTTTACCCATGATACTCATTACAGTTTAATGTTTTATTTTCAATTTACCTTACGAAAACTTACAGCAGTAAAAGGACGCCGTTACTACGATCCATTTTATCTCTACTATTTAGTACTTATTTTACTACTACTCTAATGTTTACTGTTTAGTTTATTACGGTTTAAATATCTTAACAACCAGTATCTATATCACATACCAACATCAGACGTCCGACTAAACATCAATTGTGGAATTACTATCATTAATTTGAGACCGTGTGCTCAAAGACATTCGCTATCTGTCTTCGCAACACTACAATGGTTTCCAGTTTCAATCGATAAATAAGCTTTTAGGTTTCCTAGATACATGGTATATAATACAGGTAGCCAAGCGACAATTTAAACATGCAATAGGTATGTATTTTAGAGTGGGATGTGTATGTGTGAAATACAAATAGTTTTACTAGAATACTATTTTAATTTAAACTGATCTTTATGAATCCAAATTAATATATTATCTAGAATGTCCACTCAAAACTCTATAAAATTTATATTTTAATTTTTATTAATAGGTATTATTGGGCAAATGTAACTGTAATATATTTTTTTATTAGTATCTATTGATTTAAAATGGAATTGAAAAAAAAAACAGTCTATAGGTACCTAATCTATGGCATTAATAACTCAGGCCCCTGAACCACAGACACAATAGAAAATCTATTTTATTTATTTTATTTATTTATATACTCTTTATTGCACACACAAAGTTTGACAAAATCAGGATATTATACTAAGCAATTGGGGGCTTTATTGCTTAACAGCAATTTCTTCCAAGCAACCAAAAAATAAAAGCAGAAAGTTAATACAATTACAAAATTGGGAAGATAGTGTACACAGAAACAAAAAAAGAAGACAACATATCAGCGTAATAGGTTAAAAGGAAAAAAGATAACAATAATTACAAAAAAAAAAAACACACATAAATTGAGGCAAAGATAATAAAAACAAAACACACACACACATCCCTCCCATCCCTTACTACTTAAAAAATAAAAATTCAAAGTTATTTTTTAAGTAGTAAGGGATACGGGGATCAAATAGTATCGAGTACAGGAGCGAAAGGACATGGGCCTTACGGCGGTGGCGGATGGGTAACCATTTTAACTGCGACCGAAACGCTGTAACATGGTCATACTTCCTCAACCCAAAAACAAAACGTACAGCAAGGTTCTGCAAGCGCTCCATTTTATCGAGTTGCTCTTGGGTGAGGTTAGAAAAACACACGTCAGCATAATCCAGTATGGGCAGCATTAAGGACGGAGCCATAATCTTGGTGGGAATAGGCAAAAAGTTGCGCAACCTTCTCAGACTAGATGCAGTCCAAAATATTTTTTTGCTGATATTTTTTAGGTGGACAGACCATGACAGAGTCTCATCCATATGTAAACCTAAGTTCTTAACAGATTTCATGTAAGGCACAACAGTGCCATCAATATGGATAGGTGGTAAGGTAGTCCAGTTGATTCTGGCCACCAGACTCTGACTACCGATAATGATGGCTTGTGATTTTAATGGATTTAACTTGAGACCATAACATCCACTCCAATCAGATACCTTACTAAGATTATCATTAATATCATTAATTGCAGTATTAATATCAATTAAAGGCGACTGTGTATATATTTGAAGGTCATCTGCATAAAGATGATACAGGGAAGTTAGATGGGGAGTTAAAAAGTTAATAAATATAGCAAACAAAATTGGAGAGAGCACGCCTCCTTGTGGGACGCCAGCGGATATATTGCGCCAGGTCGAAAAAGAATTGTCAACAAGAACACGTTGCTGAATGCTGACGATCAGCCAAGTAGCTCTGAAACCATCCAAGAACATCGGGAGATAAGTTTATTGACCGAAGCATGCCTAATAATAAGTCAAAATCCACAGTATTGAAGGCATTACTAAAATCTAAGAGCACAAGAACTGTGAGCAACTTGTGGTCCATACCCCAGCGTATATCGTCTGTAATTTTAAGAATCTATTGTGTCTGGGACCGATCGGACCGCTTGGGGCTCAATGGGTCAAGGTTTATTTACCTTTTTAATTACTTTAAAACTGTTAATAACATAAAACTATAAATTGATTCATGTTAGATCACACTAACATAAAACATTGGTTCAAAACGCTCTAATTTCTATAGCTATATGCTCCGCTTAGTTTGGTAGTAAATGAAATTGACTGAAATTTCCGAGAATAGGGTATATAGGGCGCTTCCTGATTATACCTACCACCCCATTATTCGGTTCAAATATGCACTACGAATATCAATTTGACGTAATACTATTTTAACTGGCAGATATAAAGAATAGAGTATGAATAGAATAGTTTTATTAGATAATATTTATCAATAATTTAATGAAGCATTTGAATGCTATAAAACTAAAAATTCGTTATATTATCTTGTTCGACCTCAATAATTAAATAGTAAACAGGTTTTCGTTTATATATTTTATTAGTTAAATTTGAATGAACAATGTCATACAAAAACATTTCAAACAGCGCATCCGTCAATTTCAAATAGATTCAAATCAGTTGAACAGATTAATCGATATAATATAACAATTAATAGCTACACGAAACGCGATAAAACATAGTCGGAGTTACATCAATTGCAGAGCGACGATCATTAATTCAATGCTGAATGCTCAAAGACGAGCTCTACGTACTTATATTGGTTTTCAATTATTTACCTGACGAAGATTTTATTGTAAAGTCCAATAAATTACTGTATTGTTAACTATTGAATACAAACTGGAACGCTGCATAGCGTGTTGGGTAATACGTAGTTAGCTACTAATCTATTTTCTATACCTACGAAATACAGCTTTTTGTGTGAAGTAACATACAGAAACTATTCTCACAAATTTCAGTATAATGATAATTATAGAACTAACACTTAATTTGGACTTGGAAAGGACTTGTACATAGTAATTTATTAGATTTAAGTCAAAGCGGGCGAAACCGCGGGCGGAAAGCTAGTATTATATAAAAAGCAATCCTTATGTCTCAATTTTGCATTATTTATATGTTAATCACTTAATTACGATATATCATTTGTACTATTCCTCATATAACCTACTAGCGGTCCGCCCCGGCTTCGCCCGTGGTACATATTTCACAATAAAAGGTAGCCTATGTTCTTTCACAGGGTCTAAAGAATTTCATCAAAATCGGTCCAGTAGTTTATGCATGAAAACCATACATACATACATACATAATTACAAACCTTTCCTCTTTATAATATTAGTATAGACAACGGGCTATATTTAACTGTAAAAGCTACATTTTATTGCAAAAGCTTGAAAATACTCGTAGGTAATACTTTAAACGAAACAACGTATCAAATAAAGTCGATATTCAATTACAATAAAAACAATAATAGAAAGTGAACAGTTGGTATTTTTCTCTAAATAGAACAAATATTTCATATGGGATTATCATTAAATTTCACAATGATAGCAATTTAATCTGAGCTTAAGCTAACGGCTAGCGTTGGAATTTTGTTATGAATTATATTCTAACCTTTTACCTAATGTGTTGTTTGTTGCTTTACAATTGTAATGTGTTTTAACTGAATATCCAATTTGATGCTTTACATTTAGGGCTAAATTATTATTCATGCGTTTTTATGGTCTAAGATGAGTGGAGATTAATTAACTATCGATTCTAGTGTACATCAAATTTGTTTCATTAATTGAGTAGATATGTAGCCATAATTAACAAAAAAAAAAAAAAAAAAACATACGAATAAGTAAAAATAATAAATATAGAAACTTTCTCTTATCAAAGTAAATATTTGAATATCGACTATCCAAACGACATAATATTAATAAATTCAACACAAATCATTTTTTAATTTTTAACCTAAAACACTCACCTATAAAACGAATTCAACAAAAGCACATTAAACAAAAATTGCTTACAAAGCTGAAAATCGGTTGACCAACAGTCCGAGATCTAATTATTAGGTAACCATTGTGAAGCCAGCACAATGCGAGCATTAGCACTAACAATGGTCTCGGCAAAAAGCCGTCTTTGTGTCTCTGAGTAAGAAATGCGCGTATAATGCGCTTATCGAATCTCTAGCTACCTATATATTTTCTGTTACTTGTCTTTTAATAATCAGGTGAGGTCATTTTGTAAAAGCTTTTGTCATCGGTGTAAGATGTATTTGTAGCATAATATTATTATAACGCTATCTACACTAATATTATAAAGAGGAAAACTTTGTTTGTTTGTTTGTTTGATTGTAATGAATAGGCTCATAAACTACTCGACTGATTTTGATGAAATTTGGCACAGACAATCTTTAGACCCTGAGAAAAAACATAGGCTACCTTTTATTGCGAAATATGTACCACGGGCGAAGCCGGGGCGGACCGCTAGTACTTTATAAAAACCTAACTTACGAAGAATAAGTATATTATAATATGTTCTTAGATAATAATTTAACTAGTAAATGAAATGAGTTAGAGAAGCAAATTAAATATTTGGATTTTACAGAAGTACAAAATAAAATCAAGTAAACAAATTCAACCACATAAAAATACTTATATATATTAAAGTAAAATCAAATTACGTTATTGCCTGAATTTCATTCAGATCTCTCTTTTATACCATTGTTGTATAATACAAACGAATTGTTAATTATTTGTGGTTATTATTTTGTTCATTTAAATTCAAACAATGAAATTTTTATTCACGAAGCAAATAGAATAATGTTGATGAATGGTAAAGCTATTTTGGGATACGATTGGCTTTTGGCAGCAATATACCTAATGTGATTAAAATACTGCAAACTATATTTCCGCCCGCGGCTTCGACCGCGTTTTCAAAGAAAACTAGGCATAGTTCCCGTTCCTGTGGGATTTATACCCTTATAGAAAAAACCGAGATAATAGGTAACCTGTCTTATTCTGGGCTTCAGCTACCTACATACCAAATTTCATTGTAATCGGTTCAGTAGTTTTTACGTGAAACAATCACAAACATTCCATCCATTCATCTATTCATACATCTTCAGAAACTTTGTATTTATAATACCAGTAGGACATTTTGAGATACTAGAAAAAATATTTTTGAATATCGATTTTAACAATTACATTATTTTTTCCTAACTAATGAGCTAAATATACTTACGTTGTAATGTAAATCAGAGGTTAGGATAAAAGCCGAGCCAAGAATAAAAAGTAAAAATTATTCGTCCTTCTCTATCCTAGTCGCGACCTTTAACTTATCAGACTCGCAATTATTTTAACAAGTTCATTTTCACGGTGAAATTAGCTTTGAAGATTAAAAACGTTATCCAATTTAAAAATCATAATAGTTTCTATGGAAACAACCTCGAAACCAACTTGAAACTATCTTTTTTAAAATGCCTAATCCCGTTGCGAATATTATAATCGATTTAGCTCAAACCGCGATATAATTTAAGTATTTGCTCCTTTCAAGAGACCATAAATTTGCTGATCATATCAGAAAATTACCAAAAGACCATTCAAAGAAGCCATTTATTCGTTTTAAAACTGGGATAGAAAAAGTTAATATTGTTACTTCATAAATCAAGGCGTAATGGGCGATATCCACCGCTAAATTAAACCGCTCTTAGTCATAAATCAGAAATGGTAGTTTAAAGAGCACTTATCGTCCAAGATGGACGTTGAAATTATTCATGGAAGAATTTTTAAGACTTAACTTTTGCGATAGTTGTACAAGTGAGACATTATTTTTGATTATATCCTGCAAAGACAGCTCTGTTTAAAACCATAGAATTTTTGTATGTGTTCATAATATTATGTTTATATTAGCTGCCTGTTTTTGCTTAGGCGGTTTCATTAAATCATAAGCTCGCAATGATTGGAACATTATTTTAATATCATTTTTAAAATTAAATACATTAATATCATGAAATAAGTTTTGTTTTTCTAAAATTGTCCAATATTTCTATGATAAATAATTCCTCCCAAAAGGAACGGTTCCCCGCCTATTTCATTATTATAATACCCACGCGAAAATGAGACATCAATCAACATCAAATCACCCTTATACTACCCACCTTAATTACTTCTCTCCTATCCTCCATGATAATAAGAACACAAAGAAAAAGCTTTAAACATATTAACTCTCATAAAAATAAAAATAATATAATAACGTAACATTCCTCATTCTCTACACAATATATTTACTTCCAAAGCAAGCATAAACAAATATGAATGCTAGATGATTTCTAACGTGGATTCAAACAACGTATTAGATGTCTACACGTAAATAAAAAGAAAATCAATTCCCATCATGCTAAGTCTCACGAGAGCTTATTTAAGTATGGGAAATTATTTCTGCTGGCTGTACCTGGGTTTGACAGCCGGTGCAATGTTAGTCGGGTTTATTGGAGTGGAATTATATTACAAATAGATGAGATATCAATGCAAATTGTATTGTAATTGTAGGTTATGCGATTAGATGATTAGGACGTTGGTTAATTCGGTGAAGGAGAAATAAAATTGGTAATATGTTTTTGGTTTTTGATATGAAATCTTACAATAATTAAATAAAAGATGTACTTAGATGTTGCGGGATATTTTTGTTAGTTTTGTGAATGAATGTATGAAATAACTAATTTGTATTATTGTTCGTCAATATTATCGAATCTTTGTTTTCTATGTCGACGGCGCTGGCTCGCGGTAAATCTCTAAAGAGATTATGTTTGCGCCAGTTTAATTTAATTTATAATGAATTGTATTATTGTAGTATGTAAATAAATAAAATATTTGATGTTTTAGTTCTTTTCTTATAACAATTTATGTTAATCGTTTAAAAATGTGATGTTAAATTTAGTAAATCATATAACTACGAAATGAATGTGCTAATATGATACATAGTTACAAAGAACGGGATATATAGAGAACTAGCACAAGTATATAAAAGTATACTAAAATAATATTGGAGACAGTCTCGTTCCATAAACATGACAATGTACAAGGTGCAACAAACAACTGTCTTTGTAAGCTTTAAATGATCTGTAAAACTCGACAATTGTATTCACCTCGAGTTCTTTAAACTTATTTCCAGTTGCAGTTACTGTGAAATTGCTCTACACAATATTCGAACTTCAAACTTTTAAAAATGCTTTCATATTCGAAAGTCTTTCATTTTTGAAAGTCTTTGAATGGAGTTCTTTGATTAAAACGAAAGTGCTTCCATTGGATCCGATTGAATATTCATTCGCATTGAAGATTGGTACGCGGATGTTCATGAAAGACCTCTTGTTTGGGTCGGTTTGATTTGAAGGCGCTGTTCGTAACACAATAATAATATGATAAACCGAACGAACACCGATATTTCACAAGCCTAACGAAGAGGAACAAGAACATTGGATTAACGTTGTTATTAAACTTCCGAGGTTTTAGTGGAATCTGGTTACTACATCGTAGAGCTTTCATATGTATAATTAAGCACGCCGTAAAACAATTTACTGGTTAAGCAACGTAGCGCGCGGTTGATCGCTAGATGGGAGACTGCTTGAGAACGTCCTTGTTTTTGAATTTTATTTATGCTGTAATCAAAAGTAGAACAATTTCCAGGTAATAATATTGTACAAAAGCCGCATTTGTTGTGTTTTTAATTTAATAATTGAACCGTTCAAAATGTCTGTTAAATGTACATAAAAATTACCTATATGATAAAAAAATGTTGAGTGGTTTTATGAAACCACGGTAAAAGTGAAACTGTTCGAACGGTTCCGAACACTGCTTTGTGTAGCGCATGTCGCGTGCCGAGTAGGTATACCTACTCGGCAGCCGCGATACACGCGACATGCGCTACACAGACCAAAAAGTTTGAGACGATGTAATAAAAGTTTCACTTTAAAAATTATATATTCTTACCTACTAATCGACTAATATTGAGTCGTGAATTATTGCAATAAGCGTTTTAATGCAAGTGCCTCTTTTTTCTTTATTAATGATTAATCTCTTTACTACCTTTCATGCATTACATAATTCAAACTATTCAAACGCCATATAAAAATGGCCACCTAGTATGATTCCAGATAATCCTATATTGCACTGCATCTGTTCCAAATCGAATAAAATATCTACTAAATCTTTATTGAAATCACTCATAATATTCTTCAAAAGTCTATCCCAGCTAAGACAAAGGTTTCCATTACACGGATCAGCAGATGGAAAAATAGAATAATATTGATCAATAGAAACATAATATCCGACGGTAAGATAACGTTCTATTGTAACCCGGATTGTATTCTTGCGGCTTATAAAATAACTAGCTTTCCACCCGTGGCTTTGCTCGCGTTATTATTGAAAAACTGCAAAGTCCCCGTCAACATGGTATTTGATAAAACCTATCCTATGTGTTAATCCAAGTTAACCTCAATATGTGTGCTTAGTTTCATTGTATTCGGTTCAGTATTTGCGTGAAAGAGTAACAAACCCACACATACATATCCTCACAAACTTTCGCATTTATAATATTAGTAATAATTAGTATATGATAGGATAGATATTGGAAATCGTACATAAACCAGTGGAACGAATTTTGGGAATAAACCACTTATAATTTAGTCAAAGCGTCAGATCTGTTTAAATCTACGATGATAAAATATTTCGATTGCGTGTTTGTGTTAATTTATTGTAACGTAAAATAGATTTCATTTAATAGAATTATTGTTTCAATAATATTAGGCGTATGGATTTTACTGTATGATCCTAATAAGAATCTGATAATGAGTCTGTCCGTGACCTCGTCAGAGAAAATAATAAATAAATTGCTTTAAACATCCGTCCTGTATAATAGCTATTTTATATAACCTTAAATTAAAGATTCAATATTCGAATATCAGTTTCCTTTTTCATATATTTAAGGAAGCAATAAAAAAACATAATATATCAAATTATAAACAAAACAACCTTTTCTGGAATTTCCTATCAGAAAACCTAAATAAAGGGTTCGAGAGATTTTTTAAACACGCTCAGTAGATACTATAAATATACCTAATATTTTCTAAAGTTAAGTACTAATTATTATAATTTTATCCATAACTTAGCTATTGTATTGATTCAAACTCAAAACTCAAACTCAAAAAGCGCTGGCAATATTTCACCATTTCGCCAAAAATATATCTATATATATATATATATAGGTACGCAAAAAGGTTTTTTATTCTTCGCTGCTCTTAAAAATACTAAAAAATAGCAACGTAATAATATTCTAGTTTTCCACGCAGCAAAATTCATGAATGATACCATTGTGGTGATATTTTTTTAAACTCCAGATACAGGAAAGATTTTTGCCTGTAAAAATATACGAATAAAAACCCACGGTCCGACACCCTGGCTCTTTTTGCGTTCATTCCCGTTTGTTTTTCTAACAACAAAACCTTTGTTATTTTATATTAACTTTTCATTTTGTTATAATTATCAAAAAGTTTTAGAGAGCTACTAGCGGTCCGCCCCGGCTTCGCCCGTGGTACATATTAACGTTTTCTCTACATAAGAACCATCCTCGTACTTCAAGGAATATAATAAAAAAAGAATTATCGAAATCGGTTCAGCCGTTCTCGAGTTATGGAATTACAACGAAAAGTGGCATTGATTTTTATATATTAAGATTATGTACATTATAATATAAATAGAATGTTTTGACTACAACTATATTATTAATTTAAAATATACCTACCTACAGAAAAAAAATGTGTGCGTGTACTAGTGTATACACGTAAGAAGTGAAACTTCTTTATGATCTTATTTTTCAAAAAATAATTATCTATATGCAAGGCGGGGCAATGCATGGCGCCCAACGGAAAAATGTCACGCGTAACGAAAAAATGTTACACTAAATCTTTTTCCAACCCCGATAAAGAAGTTTCACTTTAATAATACGTTCACGATCAGCTCATTTCGCATTTAATAAATTCCTATTAATAAAAAGTATAAGTATAACATTGTTGTTCGCTCAATTTTAAAGGATAGATAATTAGATATACAAATAAGCTAAGTATAATTCAGTATTGTTCTAAATTATGTTACCTCTGCATTTCAGGCATTCGAGCAGAATGTATTCAACAGGAAAATGATTTGATTCATCGAATTGCAAATGCCCGAAATGCCATGAAATATAATTTAATACGCATATAGTGGATATCTGCGTACATAAACATATTAGTTTAACGCGAACGCTAATAAGTAGTATTTCTAAAAAGAATTTAATTTATGTCTATTGGAAATTAGTGTATAAGCTGTGTTTTAATAGGTATGGAAAGCTAAGATTGGCATTAACATAAATATCAAATAAAAGTGGTCCTAGTAATCTTCCTTGAACAACACCGTAATTGATTGAAAGGAGCGACGTGCTAAGTTCGCAAATGAACGCGCTCTTCGAAATAAAAATGTTTAGTAAATCTTTATCGCAGATATAATATATTTCATTGTACCGCTTATTTAAATTACTTATTATTAAATAAATACAATGAAGCTAATGAAGATTTGTGTAGGATTAAAGTCGGTCACTTAATGCAATAGGTATACCTTGATGGATTCTGGATGTCGTTAATACACGATCAAATTAAAGCTAAATTATCCTGATCACATAACTTAAGAATTTGTTGTCTGTTGTTTGTACATAGAAGAATATGAATAATATTGTCTTCTCAAATTGCAAATTCTTATAAATTCAATTGTTTGAAATTTCGAGAATTCCAATATTTCTCGATCTGTATGAAATTATATTTTCCTTTGAAATGACTGTCCGGAAATATCAAATTAACAGAAATCTCATTTTATCTTTTTATGATTAATATTCACTCATTCCAATAAAATAAAAATAAATACGAAAATTTGTGCGTATGTATGAATGTTTGTTAAGATTGCACGAAAAAAATGGAACGGATTCGGATGAAACTTATTTCATCAAATCAGTCTGCTCTTTAAATCAGTCAATAAATATATATTAGGAATGTTGTTATATTCCCAATTCCTAATAAAACGTACCAATAATAAAAACGTACCAAAATACCGTAATAAATAAATCTCCAAAAGTGTGTTCTAGCTAACCTAATTAGTAATAACTTAATAAGCTAGCTCAAGGTCTCAACCCAGCTTTGGTTACGGGTCTAAGATTCATATTAACAATGCCCATTCCCCGGAGGGACTGATATATTCAGCACTATATAATTTTGTAACCTTAATAAATATTGATGTTATAATTACTAAGGAGTCTGCGACGTAGGTTTAGCTTGAGTATCTAACATTTAATTCATACGAAATTTGACCTGAATTATATGAATAATATAATTAAATTATACGTCATGTTAAGTAGTGTTAAGTATATAACATGTAACAAGTAAATTTATATACGATTGTTTGTCTTTGTACAGTTACCTGAGGGCTGAGAGATAATGTAAAGCTATAATAGTAATCAACAATTAAAAATCCTACTTAGGTACCTACATTGTATTTTCAATATTCATCGTACTGTGATCGTTACCATTAGATAAAGGAATAATAATGAATTTTTGAGATTATATTATTATTTTCCTTTATTTAAATCGTCATTAAAATTGACTCTATCTACATAACGATATTTTTATAAAAACGGATCAAGATAAGATTTTTTTTTAACTCAGTCTTATACAAGTAGGTAAGTGCCGATCACACCACCAGGCTTTAATAATAAATCCGTATTCTATACCCTCTTTTATTGAAATAATTTAATATAGGTACTGTATAAGAGCGAGTCAATGAAATGAACAATAATATTCTCAAACATCGTCAGCATTTCAGTGTATTGGCTTTTATTCGCCACGTCAGCAAATACCGGGCTTGTCAGACCCTATTCGGAAATTCTCTTATGACAAATATTTTACACAAAATCTGCTCATGTAAGACAAAGGAATTTTTAAATTATTTGATTGAATCTTTGAGAATGTGTGGAATTTTTTAAATAAAAGTTGTAACGTGTAATAATCTAAATGATTTAGAAATTGATGATTTTTGTACGGATTTTAAACACGATTTAATCATTACGTCATTATGTCTGCAGGTAGGTATGTATCAGTCTCCGTGACCACGCTCGCTGTAAAGTGTTTGAAACGTCGGGAAAATAATACAATGAATAAATTGCATTTAAAATCCGTTAAAAAATCTTTAATTTCTAAATGTATAATACTCGCGTAAAATTAAACACTAGTAAATACTAAATGATTTAGTTTTTAATATTGAAAGAACTTTCAATTCCATAATACAGTTTCCATTACTTAATCACTTTTTTCTTTTATTGCCTAATTAATAATTATTCAGAAGTATGTTTCGATAAAACCTAATCGAAATATATAATATATATTGCATAATATGTTATCAAAACAAAACCACGGTCCAAAAGCATGTACCAAATTGCCAATAAAAGTTTCAAATCCCGGCAAGACGAAAATCTGTACACAGACGCAAATACACGAAAACTTTTATCCCTTTTATTTTTATGTTATTAGAGCGAAATGACAATAGTAATAACTGAATACAAAGCAGTTTGCTCAGTGGTCAAATACGTTTCTGTAATTCGTGGGAACAATCCGCAAACATAACAATCCCTAGGCATTATTCCGAACTTGATTTCGAGGAGCGAGCTCCAAGTTTTCTCAAACAAATGTAGGTTACATTTACAAGCACTTATATTTTATGCAGAATCAGCATTGTGACTGTACCTATGTTATTTCATGTGCTTGATGCTGAATAGTATTACAGGAATTGTAATAATAGAAGTGCTCACCGAATTTTGTTTACTGCAGCTAATCTCAATTGAGACTAGCCTAAGATATTATATTACGGTAAAGATCTATTGTGTTGGATGGATTTCATGTTAAGTGTCATCGGAGATCGAACGGACAACCTCTCGACCTAACCTAACCTAGCTCTAACCTAACCTGAGCTCCTAGCGCTCAAAAGAGCAGTAGATATAGCCTGCAAGAGCGGAGCGACAAAGGTTGGTGTCCTCAGCGACTCCAGATCGGCGCTCCAGGCGGTCACCCTGAGTTCCCCTCATCCTCTGGCGGTGCAAACACGGGCGGCCCTCCGAAAAGCTGCATTGCAGAGGCGGAAGGTCTCCCTGTTTTGGATTAAGGCGCACGCAGGGCTGAAGGGGAACGAACGGGCAGACGAGTTAGCCAAGGGGGCCGCTCTGGGGTTGAGGAGGAAACCGGATTACGATCTGTGTCCTGTTTCATTCGTCAAGCGTATCTTGAGACAAGATACGATCAGCGAATGGGATAGGAGATACGACGTAGGAGGAACGGCCGGAGTCACGAAGCTCTTTTTCCCAAGCGCTGCTGCTGCATACAAGGTAGTCGGGAAATTAGACATCACACACCACACCACACAAGTACTGACTGGTCATGGTGGATTCGCCTTCTATTTGAACAGATTCAAGCTGAAGGAGAATCCGTCATGTCTATGTCAGCCCGGAGTAGAGGAGAGGGTTCCTCACCTGTTACTCGAGTGCCCAATTTTTGCAAGCAATAGATATGCTATTGAGCAAAAATTGGGCATGGCGATGACGGGTGAGAATCTGCCTTCCGCCCTGGGGGACAAGTGTAGGGATGCGTTCTTGCAATATTGTAAGCATATTGTAGTCGTAGTTAACCAAAGAAATAAGTAGTGTGTGATATTAGTTTAACTGTGATATAGGATTAAGTTGAGTGTTTTTGTGCCGTGTTTTTATTAAATTTTTACTTAATAATTTTGTATATTTTATATTGTAATTTAATTTAAGCTCTTATAATTTTAATTGTACTTATTTATATTTATATTATGTGAGTAACCAGTATGTTAATATTTCTAAAAATTGAAAAAAAAAAAAAAAAAGCAAGAAATGTCTCTGGACTATAATCCAGAGGTGGCGCGAACACCCTGTGATGACGGGTGCCTTTAAAAAAAAAAAAAAAAAAGACCTAACCTAACCCGTATACCGATTGTTAATTATTAATATTTTAGAGTCAATAGATAAATTTGCAATTAAGCATAAACATCTGATCAATTCAAATATATTTAATGCATTTAAAATGTATTTATCGATCTAAAATATTTACTCAGATGTCATAGTAATTAGTATTATAAGTAAAATTTTGAAATAAATATGAGAGAAAAGTTATAAAGAAGATCGACTAAAGTTTCGGGCTTTCAAGTAAAGTTAAAATATAGAAGCAATCAAAAATCTCATTCGATTCGCCACCCTCCTTAATTGCAAGTCAATATCTGCAAACTTAATTCAAAAGCCACGATTAAATTGAGTTAATAAATATAATATAAATGCTCTTTTGAAGCAATACCAAACAAATTAAATTACCAGAATTTTTCATTAATACTATACATTATAATCTTCATCATAGTATTATTATTAACTAGCTGCCCCGGCAAACGTTGCTCTGCCTTGTTCTTATATCACTTAAGGAAAGAAAAATAAAATATTATGTTATCCGATTCTCTACTCTATATGCATACAAAATTTCATGAGATTCAGTAAAGCCGTTTCGCCTTCATCCGCATCTTCAAACACCGCGATACGAGAATTTTATATATGTACTAATTATTATAGTCATTGTTTGACTGGATATTAAAAACAGGCACAGAAGTTGCTATGGCTGTAAATAAAATAATCTGCTAAATAAATATAAATGTCGGATAACTTATATAACTCTCCATAATTAATTATAATTAGGTGAAATAATATTAAATACTGACTCAGTGTGCACACCGTGCGCGGTCGATGGTAGTACCGAAACTATCCCATCGAGCTAACGACTCAAGGAATATAAAACATAGCATGGCCCGTAACTCCATGAATTCCATATAAATTCAATATCGACATTATAGTGTACACCATAGAGTACATTCTAATAGGAAGGTATAGCCACATAACAACTACGTTGTTGTAATTCTCTCACATAAGTATTCGTATTTGCGCACTCTTATAACTCCTCTATTACCACATAAGCTCAATTTGCTATTTGTATTTTTCCACCACACGCATATTCACACGATTTCAACCATAACCCATTACAAGAACCAGGAAGGGTCCACAGTTCAACCAGCATAAGTTGATGGATGGTTGATATAATATAGTATAGGCTCTTCGTTACACCGTAGGCGGCCCAGAAAGCCTTACGTGTTAAGGGTCTAATCAATTTTCGTAGATTATAATGTCAGCTCATTAACGTAGGAATGTATAGTTATAGCACAGAATACATAATAGTAGCTAAACGCTTGGCCCCGACCTATGAATTGTACAGGTAATAAACATATTTATTTATTAAGAAAAATCTAAACCACTTTCAAATTGTGTGTAAAATTTTAATAAAATCAAATTTTAATTGAAAAAAGAATCATTAAAATCGGTTCACTTAGTCGAAAGTTATGAGACAACAATCCAAAAAAAATACAGTCAAAACTTATTCCTTTTTTGAATTCAGTTGAAAATACCTAAAAACCAGAAGACAGATCGATCAATGATTGACGGGTATCAATTTTGAGGCAAGATTGATGTTTTGTGTGCAAACCAAGAAGCTTATATCTAATACACTGGAGATTGCACTATGACCATTGACTTGTCACAAGAAAATATAACCTTGAATGACGTCAGTGTTGTTTTTTGTCTCTTTCTGTGGGTGACCACACTGGTTTGTATATTCAGGATTTTTCGAAATAGAAAAAACTAAAAATCATGGTCTATAAATAATAAGGACATATATTTTTAACAGTATTAATTATATTATAATATTACTGGCCATACTTTATAGGTACATACAATTTTAATTGGTATAGAATGATAATTTTAAATAACTCTTGGCTACAAA
The DNA here is from genome assembly GCF_905220415.1 of Colias croceus. Classification (NCBI taxonomy): domain Eukaryota; kingdom Metazoa; phylum Arthropoda; class Insecta; order Lepidoptera; family Pieridae; genus Colias; species Colias croceus. Next base: position 11,566,394 of record NC_059543.1, read on the forward strand.
GCCTGGATATGAACCGATATATAGCATTAACATCCTTTGTAAATAGAGGAAAGTTGTGTTTTGCATCAGATGCTGTTTACCAAATTGTAAGCTACTCAGATCTTCTTTTTAAACGCGTTGCTTCGACGGGTCAATTTCAAGCCAAAATCGTCAAAGAAAAACTGTTTATAATAAACGCCTTGCACAAATTTCAGCTAACTTTACAAAGTTTATTTTTCAAAAGGTATTTTTTTCTGGGTCGTAATCCTCAGTAATTTTACCCTTGATGGGCACATATTTTACTTTTTATTTTACTTTTTGGAAAGCTGAAATACCTAAAACAAAAAATATGAGGTAAGTTAAAAAAGTATAAATTTCAATGTAAAAACGAACAATCTTATATCTACATGTGAGTGCAATACCGATGTCGAGTGTTGTTTCATTACTAGTAAAAATCTTGAAAATGGTGTTCTAAATTTCATCATAATATTGTTATTACTTATTACAATATATTCTCTTCACTATCCATAAAAACTCGTCATCATGGTTACCTTACTTGTTAATTTTGTTTATTGAAAACTTGTTGAAAAATGATAAAGTATTAGGAAAATAACAAATTTAACATGACTGCTTTCTAAAATGATGCAAAATTTTACAATTTTTGCCATTGAAATGATTCTAAACAGGTAAATGCAGGAGTATTGAGGAATATTGTAAATAACGTAAATATACACTTGCCTGTGAAATTCTATGCCAGAATTTGGTGTCCAAACACTTCTGCAATTTTTCACAATGCAATACATTATTTATATTCGGAAAATATTTATTAAATACGCAACAATATTAACTTAAATATTCGAAGCGACGCAATTTTTTTGACACTTATGCCATATTGTCAAAGTGAGAGTTGCTACAATTTTATTATGGTAACTACCCATAATCAGGGAGTATCGCTTTTTAATAATTGGTCCAGATACTTATTTTATTTAGCATAAATAATAATTGTCTCATCCAACAATGCTTCTGAATGACGTTGTTGGCAATTTATCAACAAACTCATGTACAAAAACTAATCTTTTGCACAGAATATTACGGCATACATAGTAGCCTTGGGAAAACTTCGTATTAACAGTGGCAATACCAAGTTAGGTGTGAAAGTGATAAAACACAACAATTTTCTTGTTACACGTCAAATGTTCATACCGAAATCTCCAGTGTATAAGATATAAGCTTCTTGGTGCAAACACATATCGGAGAGATAGAATTTGGAGAAAACAAAACCTATCTACGAGTCTTTAATAAACTTCATACGATTTATTTCGTATAGTTATTCTTATATGAAATTTAAAATAAATTTTACTTATTTTTATAAAAATATAAACATTGATCGCTTTGATCTATTTGATTTTTCAAATCATTACATAGTATAAAACAAAGTCGCTTTCTCTGTCCCTATGTAGGTATGCTTAATGTTTAAAACTAAGCAACGAATTTTGATGCGATTTTTTAATATAACAGCTTATTAGGTTTAACCTCCTGAGACCCAGGATTTTTTTCTCTTTCTTTTGTAATAAAAATTAGCTGTATCTGTTCTAATGCAATTATAGATATTCAAAAAAATGGTAAAAAAAATCTTTCGTGGAAAACTTGGATTTTCTTTATGTCATGTATATATTACAGGGGGTCCCAGTTCCAAGTGTAATAAGTTTATGAAAATGAAGAAAAACTACATGTTTTTTTAGTTATTATATATTTTTAAACTTGAATCTAAATAGTTATTATTCTATCCATTGTTCTGTGTCTATTTTTTGTACCTTGGTTCATAGATAGGTATTTTTAAGGGTGAGAAACGACCAGTTCATGTATTTTGCACCGGCGTGGTGGTGTATTTATATTGTCACGTCCACCCCTAGGTCTTATTTCTAATCCATCCTCTCGGTCAGCCTCCCCATAAGCTTGGTCCACGTCATGTGCGTCCCCGAGATGGTCTGCCAACAACTGAACATGACATACATAGTGACGATTCTGTTCTGAAATGACTCATACTCATTGGACGAATGGAAGAAGAACCATGTTCTGGTATTTGGGCGGCTTCATCGGTATCATTTGGGGTATTACCTTCATCTCAAACATTTATTTATTCAATTAGACTTCTTCTAAAAGCAATTTTGAATCGTCACAACAGTATTAACATTTACCACCGATTCGGAAAGCAGTATCTATGGAGAAGAACCGGCAAGAAACTCCATAGGTCCATCATATAGGTCAATATTTGACTCATCCAGGTGTTGGTAGATCTCAGTATCTTATAATCCTTGGAAATTATAATAAAATCTGTAACATAAACTAAAGAATGTCATATAGGTAATACATGGGGCTCTAGTAACCAATACCAATTTGGCAAGAATTGAGACCAAATGTCTTACCAGTATGACATAAAAGAAAACATTAATATTTTTCACAAGTTTTAGATTTATCTTACAAAATAACTATTGCAGTTGCAGAAATAATATCTATTATCATTAGATATACAAAGATATACTGCAATATACGAATGGTTCCACTAGAAATATAAGATTACTGACCACGTGTTTGCCGTCGCACAGCCACCGTCAACTTCGAAATGAGAATACTTCAAATCACTGTCACTTATAAAACCAAAAACCGTTTAGTATAGTGGATGACATACCACTACATCGATTTGAGGTATTATTCGCGCATATACGCAAAAGATGGCGTTGAAATATTTTTTTATTGTTTATGTAATATATATATGACCGCAGGCCCCAGGAGGTTAAGACAAAGCGGACGAAGCCGCGGGTGGAAAACTAGTAATTATTTAGCATAATAATTAAGCTAAAAGACGTAATTATTATTTATAAGTTGTATCTTTTGGTCAGCTTATTAATTAGGTAATTATATATTTATCACGTGTATAATAAATTTGTAACGTTCTAATAATATTACAGTTGAGATAACTTAATAAGGTATGTCTGAAATAACTTTTTGTTATTTCATTATTATCATCTAATTTACATTATAATATACATAGCTATCAAGGAATATACTCTTTAAAAATGGCCCTAACTTTTTCGTTTTCATTTTATAAGAGAAGGCAAATAAAGAAACAAATCTTCTGAAAATAAGTGCAAATAACTGCGAAAAATAAAAAAGCGATTGGTAACGCTGCGCCAGTATAACATTATCTACGCCTAAATCTGTTAAGGAACATGTTTCTAATAGATGTTTGATGCCAGCCAGTAATATTTTAATGTAGGTATATGTGTAATGTGTAGCGTTTCCAAGAAATTTAATCTCATAAGGAATATTTTTCCTATAGATCAACCGTCATAATCTACAGCCGTCCCTGTCCTCACAGAACTTTCAATATCTCTGGAAAAATAACCAATACATTTCTATGAATGTTAGGAAGGGTTCCGATGAAATTTGACCCCCACCCTATATGCCCTACGGTACCTTACAAGTAGGGCAAAGTTATCGAACAAAACTTGTAGGAATTGTCCCATCGCGATCCGAATGTCTTAGGGTCCGTAATATTATTGCGTTATGCGTAAGATGTGACATTGTATTATATTTTACTGAAGCCAAAGTGTTTTTTATGAGTTATGTGATAGCGATATCTCGTATTGATTTATTGCTTTTATTATGATCTTACGTTTCATATGAAAGATATTGCATATTTGCCTATTGTGCGAAATGGTATGAAAATTCTTCTTTTTATTGTTATTAAATGCCTCTCTTTGTGTGCTAGTAAAAGACTCATTCACTGGATATAAGGATTTCTCATTGAAAAAAATAAAAGTATTGTTTGTACTTAAATGAATAAATGCCGTATTTATAACGCATATATAAAGCACCTAGCGTAACTTCTACAACTACTAGGTATTCTATCAAATACAATTATTAATATATAATATTATGTAAATGTACACTTTATGTTGAATTGTAGAAGGATATTGATACTGTAATATTACGTCTTTTAAATACATAGTTTTTACCTCATTAACGAATCCATGAAAAAATATTATTAATCCAGCATCGTTAAAACTATTTATTTCGTATTTTGTTTCATACATTGAATAATATTGTATATAAAACCTTACAGTTTACACTGAAACCTTTTATGACAACCAATAGATATACTTAGATTTATCTAAGCTTTAAATATCATAGGTATAATATTTTTAGCTTTGTTTTCAAATTATTTATTATAGGTCTACCAGAATCTGATGGCATATTTATATTTAAGAAATAAAAGATTTTCATGTGGCAACTTATTTGACAACTATCAAATTGGTTGTCAAATTATTTGTCTTTTTTGCAATAATTGATGAATAATTTTTAGGATTTTGCCTAAAAATTCTTCGTAAATGTCGAAAAAACCGCTCCGATCACAAGCAAGAGGTGTTGTTTATAATGTGTATAGAAAAACATTCGATGAAGAAGGGTCAAACACATCACAATTTTCAATTTTGAAGATTTTATTGGTAAATTGGACTTACCCGTTTTGATACTTTAAATTAAAAAAGATTATAAGTAATATTTAGGTGACTATAATATTGTTTGTTGATTAGAATATAATTTTATGAAACTTATTAAAGGAGTTTCCAATACGGCTATTCGTCAAGTCCAAGCTGTCCAAGTCAATTTTTTTATGTGTCTATAAGTAATAATTTTTTTATGCTTTCGAAAATAAACATAGTTTTATTTTATTTTTATTTTATTTTATTAAAAATTATAAGCAGTTTTGATCTACATTAACATTATATCGATATTTTCACATGGCATACTGGTAATGAATATACAAATATAGGTATGTGTAAATAATAATATGTATTACCTGTATAAAAGTAATAATATGTATAATTGTATATTATACATGTAAGTATGTACCTATATAATAGTAAGCGGATATCTCATTATTAAGTACAGTATTGTCCACTTATGTAATGTGACTAATGATATTGAGGACAAAATAAAAAATAAGCAGTATCAAGATCGTTCAGTCCATTTTCCCCAGGGTTGCACACTCAAAATTTTGATTTCCCTAATTGCCATCAGATTCTGGTTTACCTATAGTGAAAACTTACCAACAGAATCCGTACACCGGAACAACACTGAAACTCCAAGCAAAAGAACCAACGCTGAACGCGACCACATCATCACAAGTTTTAAATCACAAGAAACTAAAAATAAGTCACAATCAGTCTGGAAAAATCATTCAACACGAAGCGTATTCATAGAAAGCGGCCATATTTTTTTTCAATCCGAAAAGAAGCACGCAATTCGTATTTCGAATTTCGAACAGCGATGTTTTTTTTTGAAAAGCGCGGGAGTAATGGCCTTGCGCGGCGTTCCATTCGCAACTGTACGCGCTAACTTTCGGGACAAGGAGCGAAATGACCGCGCATGCGCGAACGAGCTCCTTCAAACTTATAATATGCGAGGAATCTTTTCATTGCCTCAACGGTTCCTAGTTGAATTATAGCTAGTCTTTTGACAATTTAAATTGAGCCAGTTTGACTGGAGGACATGTTTGGTATGAAAAATATTTAAACGTTCCATGTATTTGATTCCCTTTCATGCATTTATGTTTAGATTATATTGCTTCGCGACTCGTTTCAATGATACGAAACGTAAAATTTCAAATGCATAGCTTGAGGTCAATGATATTTAAATCGTGAGTGGATTCATTTAAATAGATGAAGTTGAATGATATAAAAAAACACAATTGTATGTGCAACTTTTTAGTGAAGGAGTAAAATTCTCTTGGTGTTTTATTTTTCGGACGAATATAATTTAGTGTTTGAACCTAAAAAAAAAACTTTATCTAAATTGAAATCATTGACTTCGTAGGTATAACACGACGTTGTGGCATAAATATTTCTTATAGGTAAAAACTATAGGTACCTACTAAAATCGACTAAGCTAGAAAGTCTTAAAAATGAAATATTTTTTGTAACCAGATTAATACGAAGCTATCGTCTAATCTGTCTATTCATTATTAATGTAATTAATATCTATAACAATTAAAGTAACATTGAATTGCGAAGATAATGAAATAAGCTCGACGGACCTATAGAAAAGTTCTTATAATTCAGACTCAATTATTTATTCATTCAACTATTCGTTCAAAAGCATTTATTATATGACAATAAGGTTAATTTAAGTGTCCATATTTCTGGTCTTTTATTCGTTTAATATTAAATTAATTAATTAATTTTTATTAATAATTTATCAGCGCGGTTCCGTCTGAATTTCCGCGAAATTAAATCTCAAAATAACATATGTAAATGGGATAAAAGCTATGAGCTTTCTACAATAATCAAGCTTAATTTTGAACATTCAAAGTCGATATGATTGTTCATCCATTACTTAAAATAAACTTATAAACAATTCTTAAGTGTTCGTTATAATATTAACATATATTTGACACTAGTGTGTAGATACATCCTATATTTCGTGCCATTTTCTGTTTATAGCTGACCATTTATAAATATTATTCTTATTCAAGTACTAGCTGTGCCCGCGACTTCGTCCGCGTGGAATAGCGACTGCATAGTAGTTACTACTTTACATACAAATATTTAGTAAACACGTACTACCATAAACAATTCATAGAATTGTCAATAGAATTTATTACTAATCTAAGCTAAAAAACTTACGTACTTTCCGGAAATCCGGGGCATTTTCCGGGGATATCCGGAAAATGCCTGTAAAATATCTGGAAAATCCCCCGGAAAATGTGTGAAAATGTCCGGGAAATACCCGGAAAATATCCGGAAAATGCGTGAAAATGTTCGGGAAAAGCGTGGAAAATGCCTGAAAAATCTCCGGAAAATGCCAGGGACATGTCTGGAAAATATCCGGAAAAAGCGTGGAAAATGCCTGGAAAATCCCCGGAAAATGCCTGAGAGATGCCCAGAAAATGCCCGGAAAATATTCAAAAAATGAGTGAAAATGTCCGTAAAAGGCGTGGAAAATGCCTGGAAATTCCCGGAAAATGTCAGGAAAATGTCTGGAAAATGCCTGGAAAATGCCTGGAAAATCCCCGGAAAATGCGTGCAAAATGTCCAGAAAAAGCGTGGAAAATGCCTAGAAAATCTCCGGAAAATGTCAGGGAAATGTTTAGAAAATGCCTGGAAAATGCCTGGAAAATATCTAAAAAATATCCGGAAAATGCGTGAAATGGTCCGGAAAAGACGTGGAAAATGGCTGGAAAATCCCCGGAAAATTCGTGAGGAATTGCCCGGAAATGCCCGGAAAATATCCGGAAAATGCGTGAAAATGTCCGGAAAAAGCGTGGAAAATGCCACTTCAAATTTGCGAAGTAATTAAAGCAGACAACCAAAAAAAGAAAAAGAAAGCTAAAATCTTTCATATTAAATGTATATGGGATATTCATATTTCATATTATGTACTTAATGTATGGGAGGGTTTAAAGATATTTTTTTTATATTTCTCGATTTATTTAAAAAAATGATTACGGCCAATAATAGGTTTAGTACTTTCGATATCAGTTTAAAGTTTTTTGTTATCTGTAATACTTACAAAAAAAAATCGCCTGTGCACACTGAACGATTACACCTTGTACATGAATGCCTTAGCAAATGTTCGCCGTGATTATTTAAATGATCATAATTTTTTTTATTAATGAACCAATTGACATGAATTAAACACTAAATGAAAAAAAAAATTAACTACAGTTTTGGGTTCGGGATCAATTTAATAATTACACCTGCTAATATTTTTTTACATATTTTCATTGTATAAAATCGTAACATATAATTTCCTTTATGTATTGTTCTATTAACACATAGATAATATCTTCCCAAGGTACTAAATTTTAATAAAAAAGTTGTTTTTGTTATTTATATCTAAAAAAGAGTATAATTATATTAGACAGAAATAAACATAAAATTTTTATAAGTTTTATGGAAGCTGAATGTAATGCAAATGGGCAAATATAAAAGTAAAATTAGGTATTTAAAATAAATAAATGAAACAACTACCAATTACAGAAAAACTTCTTTTTCGGTTGAAAATTGATGGATCATGAGTATAATTCTTTATCTCTTACCTTGCGCAGTCTGGAAGAGATCGCTAGTAAGCAATAAGACCGCCTTATGTACATACCGTGTTAATCCATTTGGTATGATTGTAAATATTTTACTTGGTGTGGTACGTATATTACCACACCAATTGATAAATAATATGTACTCTGATCCCAGTACGATCTGTACCGCGATAGCCATAACGATAATAAAACAATCAGATGACAGTAAAGCACGATTAAAAATCATACTTGTACAGTAGTTGTGAGTGCAATATTTACGTTTCAAAATAACATTTTTTTTGGTACTAAAACGTAGGTAGATTCTCACGCACGCACGCTGATACGTGGTTGGCTGCCCCTTTTCTCATTCCCGAAAAATATCCTCTAAAATTACCCAAGATTCTTCCAATGATTGTACCATACGTTGGAAATTAACTTTAGTCAACAATTGACCACGCGCCAGGATACTTATTTCTACTACATCCTCATGCAAATCGTTAATTTTTATGAACATTGAATCTGTAAATAAAAAAAATTAAAAGATTACTTTACCTAATTTTATTAAAAAGCTACTAACAAATGAAATTCTATCAAGAACTAAAGTGACCTTCTTTGGGCGTTTAATATAGTCTTGTAAAAGTAAAAAATAAAAATAAAATTTCATCATTTTCTTATTTTGTCGTACCTTCAATTCTAATTAAAAACATGAGTCTAACTATATAATTAATTAATAAAGAATAAATATAAAAGCTACAACATACCTTTTGTGGGAACGCAAGAAGGATTTTTTAAAATGTCACAATTAACTGTTAATAGTGTCTTGTTTGACATCAAATAATAAACATCTACCCTCACTTGTAAAATTTTATTTAGTATATATTCACATAAAATATAAGCACCTGAAGTGGACTCTGGGAAGACATGGGTTAAAAAGTTAAATAAATAAGTACAATTAAAAACCCCACCAACATCAGATTATTTAATTTTTAATTATAAATTTGCAAGAAGCGTTAAACATGTAAATTGATTTGATTTTAATGAAGTCTCACAGATGGCGCTGTTTCAAATTTGTCTTTATACTACTAAGATTCATTAAACTTTTTCTCTGCCAAAATTACGTAAATGACGTAGTTTTTATAGTGTAAAGCTAGATAATAGCGTGGCTTACCCAAAAACAACATTTAAACATGAGTCTTTAGATTGTACGCTGTGTAATACACGGAATACGTTAGAAAAATAAAGGTTCACAGCTCCTCCCCCGGAGGTGATAGCATGATAATGTGTATATAAAAGCCTCACCCGACCTGTTAGTAATATTCATGCAAAATTTAAAGTCAATCTATGCGGTACTTTTCGAGATTAGCTCGGACAAATATACAGACAAACAGACAAACAGACAAACCGACAAACAGACAAACAGACAAAAATTCTAAAAACTATGTTTTTGGCTTCTATATCGATTATAGATCGTGGATTATGTATTCTTTTAAAAAAATATTCAATGTACAGTTTTGACTTTCCTACGATTTTATTATATGTATAGATTCTGCAAACGATCAAAATGTAGGACACCGATTAACAACAACAGCAATTGTTAATTATTTAACTGAAAGCCAAATAAAACTGGTACATAAGTCACGGCTTCAGTTAATTTAACATTAAAGGGTTTAAATTAGCACCTAGCGCTGTAAAAGCCGTTAATTTAGCAATATTACGCCGTGAACATAATTGCAGTCGTGTTTCACCTTGCACTGAATAAAACCTCGTGTGTAATTAAAATGTTTTGAATTATTGAGTTCAAACTGTAATTGTTGTAAATTTTGTTGTATAGTAGGTATTTAATTTATTGTAGAAAAACCCGCAGTAAATAAGCAGCACGAACATAGTCTTTTGTCACTTTAGTAACGCACTACCTTGCCGCACGCATTACCCGCGTTTTCAGCCGTGGACAAATGCCGATACTACATTTCCAATTTTAACTCATTAAAGTTTCGACTTTGATTAAAGAGTAGGTATGTTTTACATTCAGTCTTCATCTATACCTATTCAAAATTTCATCATCGGTGCTGTAGTTTAGCCAAAAAGCGTACCTAATAGCTGATAACAGACATACATTTTTTCGCATTTATTAGGCGCAATGAACATTTGATTCATACATAATATAGAGACGATATTACTTTAGTATATTTAACTCGCACACAGGAGCATATTAGATTAGAAGCAATGAAACGCTATGCCAAGTTAATTGAAACAAATGAATAGCGTAGGTTTTCTATTAAATTCCTAGAAATCGCGCATTATAAATACAGTATGTGACCGTTAAGAGGCACGTAGTACTGTTATAATTATATTATGTGGTATCGTGAAGAGGTATTTAAATATTAAATAGTACACTAAATTAATAACAGCTGTTAGAATGTGATTATTCGAAACTATCGTAATTTATCGTAATTAAATTATAATTTGTATCATTTATTAATTATTTCTTGGCTATTTCTATTCATTGGATACAATTTAGTCTGTGTATTGTAAAAATGTAAACCTGTTAAAGTACGGTGTTTTTGATCTCCCATTCTGCTAGTAAATAAAATTAAGGATGGGTTACTATATGGTTTAGACATAAACACGCAATAATTTATGCTAAGTTTTATTTGATTTATATCTTAATAAAATTATACCAGGTACAAAAATAGTATTTGCAAGTTATAAGAATCAATTTTCCATGGTAACACAAACTAAGTTTAACTAAAATAGTGATGTTATCTAACAGTAGTTTATACTGGCCACGATTATTGGTATCTGTAGCAAATAGAGTTTCGGCGTAACGATTTTCAAAGTAACAAACATTTAGTACGCCTTTCGTGTCGCATGACATCCAAACTTCTACAATAATTGGCAGAAATTCTGCATATTCCTGCATGCTTTTTGAAATTACCTCTTCACTTAACCTAATATCGAAACTGAATGTACGCAATCGAACACATACGTACACAAACTTTCGAAAAATCCAATTAAAATCAAACGGTAATTAGTCAAACAGATTTTCGCCTCACTAAACGATACACTCAGGATCGGAAAAGGGAAATGCAGGGAGCATAACTAAAGCAGAATTTAGCTGTATTTGCTGGAAGCCGCGATACCGCTTGATTGATGATGTTTAGCTTGGCTGACGCAGCTAATGTGTGTGTTGAGCGCCAACCCTTCACGTCACTATGGTCCCTATTCAATTGTTATAAGGGCGAAAATGTCGGTACATGCGCTATATGAAATTTGTATTGCAATCGTCCTGAATGTCTGGATAGATTACGATTCCATCGTCTGTGCCACATTATAAAGCGGTCTATTTCAGTGTAATGAACATTAAGATAATTTCATTTGATCGAGATTTGGCTGGAGATATTAATTATGGTATTAATATTACTGCAGAAGCTTTTGATTTTTACGAGCCGTAAATAATTGTAAAATTAACATTTAAGTTTCACGTATCATGATCATAAGCAAACTTGGTCTATAGAAAGGAAACAGGTATAGATACTACAAACACAACTTAACTTAACAATTTAACAAATTCTATTATAACAGTATAACTCATCCAATATACATGTATATAATAAAATGATCAGACAAACTCACTGATATTTGCTAAATACTGAAAACCTAAGCTAAAAACACATATACAAGGCTCCGGTAACCGAATTTATCATACCCACCGTCACGCGTAAAAATACCACTTAAAGCGAATGTGAAAATCACGTTCGCCTGATCGAACCATAGGTACCATAACATAGCATCCTAAAACTCCTATAGATTTTCCATTCTTCTAATAAATCTTTAATTCACCAAAGTGAAGTCCCGTGTGCCGTGTAGGCGGTCTCATCATATATTTCTCTGATCGATTTTCTTTGAGTATGCGATCAGCAGTACCCTATAACAGGACCTTTCATATTAGTCTCCACCAAGGGACGTACCCTTGTAACGCCTACGTTCTATCATGTTCCAAAGGGACTAGTTTCCACATATTATCATTATTTAAATCTCACGTTTTTATTGCATTGTGATAAGTAAAAAGCTCTTGTTTTAGTTTGCTACTAGATTTTTATAGGTTCTTCGTCTTGCATACAATTTATTTAAATAATCATAGGTTAATTAATCTAGGAGAAGTTATAATGACGTTTTATACAAAACTATACTCAACAATATAGGCATGAGGTGTAATAAAATCTTTAGAGAAATATATTTACTATCCTAATATTTAACGTGCTTTTACAAACATAGCGGTTGTTGTAATGGGATATTGCAAAATAAAATATATATGAACTCGAGAAGTAAGGATTATAATTCCTCACAACAATCTCATCAAGACCTCGGACTTCGAATCGATAAGTTCGTGGTTCGAGACCAGGCGAGCGCGCAGGAAATAAATTGATTTTTCAATTTATCTGCGCATGTTGTAACATCACCACTGCTCAAACGGTGAAGGAAAACATCGTGAGGAAACCGACATGTCGAAGAATTAAAGAGTTCGACGACATCTGTCATCCGCCAACCCGCACTTGGCCAGCGTGGTGGATTATGGCCTGTACCCTCATAGGAGGCCCGTGTCCCAGCAGTGGGAACGTATATGGGCTGATGATGATGATGATGATGATGATCTCATCAAGCGTCGCATCAGATCACACACGTCATTTTCCTTCAAAACTGGTCACACTATCACGTAACCAAGTACCTTTAGATAAAAGAAACACAAACAGTAGCGAGCAAGTAAACATGCTAAAACCAGCTTTAACACGACAATTCAGTGCTCAAATGTTCAGTATTTTATACGCCAAGTGTTGCCAGACCAGTAAACAGGGTTGTTTAGGCGATATGTTGTTGTTCTATTGACCTTTTTGTTAGCAATAAAACCTTAAATGCTTTGTAATTTTATTTCGGGATTTTCTTTTCATTTGGTGCAATTGGTACATTGTAAAGTCATACTTGGTTACTATTTTTTACTAAACACGTACAAGGCTACTTGCGCTTTTTTTATAAAACTATCAGCGCAAAACTTCATCCATATCTGTTTAATCGTTCTAGCTCAGCGTGATTATCTCATAAACATTTTTTGATAAGTTTGTGTAGAGTTTTTAGCTTCATATATGAAGCGGGAAATTTTTAATTTATAAAACAATAATAACAAGCTTTCCGGATTATGATTTAATATAATTCAATCTTACTACAAGTATTTCTTAAAGCTAATAATACTTATGTTTCACAGGAACCAATACACTCACTTTGAAGTTCACGAGGCTTCTCCAATAACATGGTTGGCTAAAATTCGTAGAATGTATCATTTCTCAATCAATTAGCCAAGTAGTATGATGTTTATTTTATATGATACTAGCTTTCCACCCGTGACTTCGCCTGATTTGTCTAAAACCTAATTAATTATATATGAAAAACTTCCTATTGAATCACTCTATCTATTAAAAAAAACATCATCAAAATCCGTTGCGTATTTTTAAAGATTTAAGCATTCATAGGGACATATGGACACAGAAAGCTACTTTGTTTTATACTATATAGTTATTATACATTAAAATACCACTAATAAAAATAGTGAGTTTTCTTAAATAATTTAGGGTATTTATTTAAGTACAACAAAAATGTATATAATATAAGTTGTTCGGTGAAGTGACATTTTTGTACATGTAACATAATAATTATTTGCAAATGGTGGTAAACAAACATTCAGAATTATTGTAATTATTTCTGCGACTTGCTTGCTGATGTGTTATAACAATAATGTCATATCACGAAAAAATTTTTATAGATCAATATTTTCTTCGTAAGAATCAGAAATAATATTATGTGGTTGTATTTTTTCTTTGTATATTTTATTCATCCTTATTATTCCATGTGTAATATATTTCGTGGGGTTCCCTTTTCTTTTCTTGGAAAAATAATATAAAGTCCGCGAACTTAACAACCTATTGTTTTAAAAGGTGAATAAATAAAACCAATTTTACTCGTGCAAAGGTTTTATTTCCTTTTTTATTTTTCTAATCCGTTCTTTCTTTATAAGTAATCATAAAATGTTACTGACACTGATGTTTTTATCTTATTATAATTACGATAAACTTTTTTTATATTAAAATTTTATGCAATAAATACATTAATTAAATCCATTTTCACTTCCTTATGTTTCGAGAGAAACCTCTACCCTTTAAACATAATATTAATATTATAATATGGAAACACCACATGGTGTATACCACACTTTAATTTTATTAGTCTTAGTACATGCTTTGCTATCCTAACCATAAAACAATTTTATTCATGTTTTCCCTTACATTTACATTATTTTTTTATTATTATTCAGCCATGGCTGACCCACTGCTGGGCAAAGGCCTCTCTTCCCTTCGTCCACGTCTTATTATTTGTTCATTCATCTCTTCCTGTTATATAAACACGCATTAGTGGTAAAAAATAATGACATTTCCAGACGCATTTAAACCAACCAAACAAAACACAAAGGATTTGACAAAGTGGTTATTACGGTCTTAATAACCCTTCTTATAAGCACTCAAGGGGTTTGTATTGTTGAATGCACCCAGACATGCAAGTATCAAAGCAAAACAAACTAATTAGCTTTATTAAGGAATAAAATCAAAGCTAATATTTGAGGAACCTTAGCGTGATTAATGGAATGTTTTGAAAGCGTAGATGTTAGTGTTTACTCTGGCTTAAGGGCATTTGGGTTCGATTACTAATGTAGAAGTATTCCTGAACTATTCTATAGTTTCTGATTGATAACATAATGCTTTTTTTAGTAGTATTGAATTACAAATAATATTTATTCTTTAAGTTTATTCATAATTCATTCTTGGTGTCAATTATAGCCTTGTTGTCGTCTTATTTAAATATAATTTCTGGAATCTGATAACGTGAAAAAACAATTCCAGGAAAAAAATTCTATCAAATCCAGGAAGTGTTCCTTATAAATTAAATTAAGGAGAATAGTGTTTATTATAGTATAAATATACGTTATTACTTATACTAAGAAAAATAATAAAATATTTTATTCCTTTGTCGTGGCGATCACAAACCGAGCTCTTCAGTTCCTGAAAGTAGGCCTTGTGTTATATTTTACTAGGAATTTCCAATTGTAATGGAATTGGGATTTTTCCAAGATAATGGCAGTAAGACCTGGTTACTATATAATATTATGCTTCTTTTTAACATTTCTGAGAACAACCTTGCGTTATTGTTATGAGGAATAATATACACATTACAGATATGAATTAAATTTTTTACCTTATATTTTCATTCCAAATTAAAGAGGAAGTCTAAAAAAATAATTGAGTATACAGACTATAATTAAATTTTGTTTGTTTCAGAATTAAAATCAAATACCTACGTGCGCGTGAGATTGCTGCCGATGCAACTGATCACTCCATCTGTCTTATCACATTATAGCTGCCAATCGACTTTAGGATTAATAGCATAGGTACTAAATAAACTTTAATTTGCACCCACACATTTGATTACGTGGTTCTTAGTATCAATGTTAAGATTAATCTACAACTTCATATGGGGGCTGTGTACTTATGTAGTATAGAGGTACTTTCAAATTTATATTTTTGTCTACTGTATTTCCATTTCGTATTAGTTATTATATATCGTATTTTTGTCTGTTATGTTGCTAAATAAATGCGTCGCTACATTTCAGGTCTACGTACAGGTCTACGAGCTACGCGCTACGAGATGAGCTACAAAAACGACTAAGCAGTATTTTTCCATTCCCTTAGGTATAGGTTAATTTATCAGCAACTTCTAAATTGACTACTTACTTTCAAATTCTGTTCATATGCGTGATACTGTTGAGGGCAATGATAAAACATTAACAAAGAATGGCTTCCATTTTATATTCTTTTCTCAAAAGAAAATATCATCTTAAGCACGTATACGATTATCTTTATATACAGCCTTTATTTCTCACTACGAAATACAATAAAATGTACTCCACCGTATATATAACCATAAAAAATATATAGTGCATTGTTCGAGAGACGTGTACTTTACGCATATTTTACTTTCTCTCGCAGTATTTTTTACAATAAAAAGTTATAGCTACAAAGTGGTTGTGTTGTCTCTCCGGGTGCGTTATTGTATTGCGTGAAAATTTATTACGTCACCGTTCTGTACTGGGAAACCTCTAATCAGAAATCCTATTAATATTTTCCCCGAATAACGTATTAAAATGCGTAACATCCATTACGCACTGTGAACGTAAGTTGATCAAACTTATCCACATAAAACGCGCGATGTATGTTGTTTGGTGTGTGATGTCGTGTTGAAGCGTCGTGTAGTAGGAATGTCAGTACGGTAGAATTACTATTCGGACTTTTATTATCGCGATTATGATTGCGACCGTGATGGAGTGCTGAACTACAAGCACGGCTGGATGAGTTTGTTTCCACAAAATTTTGTTTTATTTTCACTGCGTTGAAATATATGAACCATGTGCAATGCGCCAAAAATACAGTATGTTCGATGTTGAACAAATATTTATCTATGTCTAAATTCTTGATATAAAATAATTTCCATCGAATATTGCTTGGTAATAAATTGTTTCTGTCATTTTGTAACAAAATTTTGAAAAAACATTTTTAGCTAATTTTTTGTGGATAATAACAATTGTAAGCATGTAGCTTTCGTTACATTTAATGTACGTATTACTTTAACTACTTTTATATTATTAGGAAATAAAATGTAGAAATATTTAATGAATGTAATTCGTAAACGAATAAATGAAATTATAATATTACGATTAAACTAATATTATACTTTATTTTATAAAATAATATTAATATGCTTAATATAATTTCCAGACAGAAAATAAAATACAAATGTCTAAATGGAACAATTAATAATTATAAGACTTGATTCAATTTAAAAGTTAATTCGTTCGTAGATTTGATAAACGTAATAAACAGAAGCATCTAAATAATACATATCTAACATTGAAATTAATTTCACGTCTAAAGAAATATTTGTAAGCGAAAATAAATATACAAAACATAATTATAATCTATATTAATATTATAAAGCTGAAGAGTTTGTTTGTTTGTTTGTTTGAACGCGCTAATCTCAGGAGCTACTGGTCCAATTTGAAATTCTTTCGGTGTTGGAAAGCCCATTTATCATATAAAATATATGATACATATTATATTATCATCACGCTAAGATCAACAGGAGCGGAGCAATGCTGCCTGATATAAATAAAGAAATAAAAAATAAATAAAATAAAAATGCGGATGAAACTGCGGGAAACAGCTAGTTCTTGGATATACAATTTGAAACAGATTTTCCGTCCATTTAACTTGTTTACGAGACCCACGCACATTAGTAATTACATAATTGACTTTGCTTAGAACTAATAAGAAAATTAAGCTTAACTGAAGGTAACAAAGGAACTTTACATTCTAGTTTTACAGTGAATTATCTTAGATTAATGTATAATGTGCTTATTTAATGTTAAGTATATTTGACTGTTTTCAACTGTGTTCCAGAATACCTAAGTTATTAGGTTACCTTGATGTTTATGTGTGGGAAATGTGATGTTGCTGTGTCTTAAGTTGAAGTTTAATTAAGTTAGATTTATATTAGTTTCACCATGGTTTTAACCGATGTTTATTTTGCGCGTATATGTAGTAGCTACAAACGAAAGCCTTATAGGATAAGAATTCCAGAAACACGGCCATTATTAAAACTCTAGATTGAATTGGATTTGAAGGATTTAAATGTTTGATTCGTTTCAGAAAAATTTTCTTCGTTTGTATTTTGTTTTTACAAAATATAAATTTTTTATTGCCAGCTGAAGAAAAAGTTTAAAATTTAATAATTTTCAAAATACACACACAACCGTGTTGAAATGTTGTTAGTCTTAACTCAAGTAGAAACAACAAGATAAGTAACAACTGCTTTGTTTGCTTTTCACACTCCATAAAGTGTTCGATATGTCGAGTTTATCAATATAATTCTACGTCTTATTAAGTACAACGACGGATTACTCGAATAGTTACCTAATCCTCCACTGAATAGAGTCTTAAATTATTTGCCAAATACGTAATAGCAACATTCCATCAAACAACAGAGGATCCTGAATAAATAATAACTTAATAAGTTTACAGTCCAATATTAAATAATCCAAGATCCAAGCGCTGTTTAAACATTGAGAGGAAACCTTATAAATTAGTTTACTTTGCTATAATTTCGACTCATTTTGGACGTTAATTCGCATAAAGGAGATATTTCATTTTCGGCTTATGTACATTTCACGGAACCGATGATTGTGACGTTGTTTTTTTTTTTATTTTTTTAGACTGAAATATTGAAGAATACTTGTAATGTCTTTGTATTTCCTTGTATTTTATGTTTCTTTATAATATATTTAATTCAAATCTAATGAATATTTTGGTAATCGGCTTTTTTTTCAAAAACATTGTCTTTTCATGTCTTCATTCAAAATTGATTTTTATCTCGTAAATTTCGGAATACCGACACTCTTTTTAAATAAATTGATGTCCTATAATATAGTATTATTCCTTTGTTATTATTTATTTTAATTGTCTATCTGCAAATAGTTGATCACAAGTGACCCTATACTAGTTACTTAAATAAAAAAGTTAATTGAATATGCAAGACGGCTATAATTCAATAACAAACATTTATAAGATAGTAATGAATCTAGTTACCTCATAAAAAGTTGTAATAAAGTGAACTTGCTCTCACAAGAGTAGAGGATTTGCAGGCAGTTTCTTGATTGAATAAATACTAACAAGATGTTATCATAGCTATTCATATATTTTTATAGATATAAGAAATCTATATGCAACAAACGTATTTATAGTAAAGTATTAACGCGTTAAATTTGTTCTAATTAGGGTAGATAATTAAGAACTACTCTTTTCGACTTTCGGTAGAGAAATGAGTCATTGTTAATATTAAGAATAAAAAGATTTAAATGCATCTACCTACCTAAACCCACAAGAGTACATAAGTAACCGCTAAAAATACTACTATCACTTGTTCTAAATTAATAATTTGTCATAGTCATGCTAAAATCGACCCTTTCTTCGTTGTTCTACAAAACTTGCAACGCAACTCATCAAACCCGGCTTATTTCTACCAAAATTTACTCCATAATTCCCCAACAAAAATGTACTAAAAAACAAGTTGAGCGAGTTAATCATTTCGGAATCGCTTCAACTCAAAGTCCGGACACTAAAGAGCTCCAACATCTTGGCGTCTAAGAACTTCCCGGACGAGCCACCGCAACGCTATAAAAATTGTTAACTACAATTTGCTCTAATCTTATTGACGTCAGAAGGTGACCACGATTTGTGAAAATGCCGGACGATTATTTTTGACGGAATAGCGAAACAATTTTCGATTAACATATTCAGAATTGGAACCGAATTCTAAGTATTATGAACAATAGGCTCAAGTAAGACTATGTTTACGTAATTGAAATATCGATTCCAACAATCAGTTTCATTATATTCAAGAATCAATTGCTTGAACAATACTTTGTAATAAATCGCTCTTTAATTTTTAAAACAATCATTGTTCTATTGTTAACAATAACAGTATCGAGTAATTTCTTGTGTGTGTATAAAAATAATATACCTTGCAAAAATCCTTAAAATTTCTTTATTTGGTCACCAACTACATCAAATAATAAACACACCACAAACTGTTTATTAAAATAATCGTGTCAACTTCAACCCTTCCACCATCAAAAAGTTTTGTCCGACATAAAAATGAATCATAGTCACCCGGCCATGTGCAAAGTGTCCAGTAATGTTTAAGTAGTGGAACAGGGATTAATTTAGCCGCAACACTGTGGTCACAGCATTGTTTTGAACATAAACTTGTATTTACTCGCTCTAAATATAACCAAATGGTTTGTCTATATATCTATTGGCTATAGCACAGCTATAGTATGTGTATGTGCAATTTTTCTTTAAATTGATTTATATACTTATGATTAACATAAAACCTAAATTTTGCCTTTTACATCAATATGTAATTGATCTAGACTAAATTCTGACCAAAATGATCAATCAACTTGACCCAAAACATGAGAAAACCTCACTCAAACAAACTTCGGATTAATATAACAAGGATTGAATGTTTATTACAAATAAAGAGTCAATTCACCATCGTAATAATAAGCCTTATTATATTATACTTAAGATTATATAAGAGTGCTTCAAATAGAAATGAACAATACAAATTATTATAAAGGAGGCCTTATCAAAGAGTACTTAAGCCCATTACACACAAGTGGGACTTCGTAAATTGTCTTTGTTTGCGTTTCTATCCTGGCTTTATATTTAATTAATATCGTTAGTTATTATAGACCATTGTTTTAAGTGTTTACGGTTAAGGAACAACCGTTGTTGTTAACATAATTTATACACGAATTGCAATCTTTTAAAACGCTGGATCGATTTAGAGGGACTCATATAGGATTATAGTATCCATTATTGATTTAGTTTATTATTTTGGAAAAATCAGAATTTTGCATAATATGCTTATTGCTTATGTAATAACGTATTGACGTATATGAAATCATGACTTTGGTGATAGAGTACTCATACTTTTTCCGAGCTTAAACCAATATGTAATTATGTCTTGATTTTTTCTTAGCGACTATAATTAAAATGAAAATACAAAAAAGATTTTAACCTTGTCTTAAACGAGGCCGTAACATCTAATATATAAAAATCAATATTATATAAAATCGGATCCTTCGTTTATGAATATTAATTCTTCCATAGTCTATACTTACTTCAATGCCGAAAATTATCATTTTCATAACATTAATCAGCATTGGCGTCTGTATGAGGCACTTGCATAAATTTGCCTAATTTCAATAAATTCCTTCATTAATAATTATTGGCATTTGATAATTTAGCAAGATGTTTTGCTTCGTTGACAGTAATTTGAGTTGACGTCATTTTTTTACAAGAGAGGCGCGTTGGTTCGGAAAATTTAGGATTTATCGGAAATTTTATTAGCATGTTTAATTATCAGATATTGAACAATTAGGTTACACGTGTTAGGATTCAGTGATTTAATAATAGGTATGTGACGATAAAATACAATTAGAATGTTATTAGTTATTTAATATTCACTAATGAATAACACTTAAAAGTTAATAAAACATACTGATATCCTAAAGTCTTCTATCTTCCAAAATATAACTACATGGTAAACAAAGTACAACTTACCAAAATAAATTAAATACCATTTTTACCTACGAAAATATTAAATACAAGCATAGCTACAAAACGACATGGGTATTCCTGAGTAGTCTTTTTGTCTCTTAAAGAAAGTCAGTCAGAGAAAAAGATAAAAAAAATTATGTATGCTATGAAAGGTAACTTAACTTAAAAATCAACTTGCTATATAAAGGTTGTAAATAAGACGTTATTTAATCTGTAGTTACTTACCTTGAATAATTCTAGAGTTTATCGTAAATAAGATTTAGAGTTATAATCTTGAAAGCTATTGTTGATTTTAGAACCCTTCGAAGTGTGAATCAACTCTACGCTTCGAATCATAAAATAATTTGTAAAGCGTAACATTGTAATTCAAATTTTATTAGGAACTTGTAGCTGTATATTAAATAAGTGAGCAGTCTTCCAGTTATGTTAAACCAAATGATTTATATTTGATACTAGCTGCTCCGCGCGGTTTCACCCCCGTGGCTCCCCTCCTGTTGGTCGTAGCGTGATGATATTATAGCCTATAGCTTTCCTCGATAAATGAGCTATCTAACACCGAAAGAATTTTTCAAATCGGACTAGTAGTTTCCGAGATTAGCGCTATAGTATAGTATATATTAGTATAGATACATGAAGAATAATATTATAAGGTATCATATTAGAAGTAGAGTTGATAAAATATTTATTATTTTGCTATCTATCAGTGTTTTGTTTAGTACACATAGAACAGAGTACAACTATTTTGGCGGCCTTATCACTTAATAGTGATCTCTTCCAGGCAACCACGGTAAAAGGTAAACAAGCAACATAATCACAATTTTATAATTGTTCCTTTGAAAGAAGTAACTATGCCTACTAAAATGTAACCGAACGAACTGTTTTTGCACACTCAAAATAACATTTTCAACCCTCAAAGATAGGGGCTTTAGCCAGTAAAACCTAGCAATAGATTAATAATCCTTTAAAACCAAACACCAGCACAGCATAAGCTAAAAGCTAACCCGGTTAACTTTAAACAAAAATCTTTGTGCGTCGAAAAAATTGCCGGTTTTCAGCACTTTCCCATACAATACACGTCGAAAGTATTCAGGGATATATTTTACAATTTTTCGGTTGAAAACCTGTCTGAGAGCTGAGCTCCAGTGTTCAATTGAACGAAATGTCGCTTTTGCACCAATTTACAATTTATTTACAATTGTACTCGCGTAATGCAAAAACAATTGTGTACAGCGGCTTTGTTATTTATTTTGTCACACTCGAATACCTTCTGAATTTAATTGTCTTTTGTGATTTACGGCGCTCGATTTAAGATGGCTTTAAATTTTTAATGTGTGTCCAAAAAGGGTAAATGAATAGGTTCGAATGAATGACATGGACATTGAGTAGATTTTTGTCGTCATCGTATTGAAGTTTATCAAAAATATTTGACGAAATATTATAATGTACGTATTAAATTTGTAATAAATAATTCTACTTCCTTGTATCATTATAGATAGCCATCTCTAAAATACAATATATTAATCATACAACAATATAATTTACTACTCTACAACTTTAAAATACCACCCAATTTTTCACCCCAACCCCACATTGACCGCTCTATTAACCCATTAAGTCCGAGTGGTTAATGTCCGTAATATTGGCACTTGATAACAACAATTGGGCGGCAGTTAACACATACAAATTGTGTTTGAGAGTTTGTACGCCCATTTCACGCCGGTGTTCCCGTTACGGGTTGCGCATTTGGTATTAAATATTAATTAAGGATTTATTTTAATAAGGTGATAGTCAATTTGTGATTGAGTTATTATTATTTTGGATGGTGGGACTGTTATTAATTAGATATTTATTTCTAGAGAATATATAACGTAAAAGTATATTTTTTGCTAAATCTTCAGTCTTGTTCAAAATGATGGCCTTGATTTATTTATGTTCTACCAACCAGTAAATAAATAAAGCCAGCGATTAATACTCCACTTAAGCTGCAATATGGTATCATCACCGGAAGTGGTCTGCCATCAGGCCGCAGGTCACGTACCGCCATGTCAACGTGTCTGCGTCGCGCGAGCAACTTTTAGCGGCGCGACGTGCCACACGTTTTGTTTTTGTTCCATATCGACAGTTCAATTGATAACAGACTTTTACAGGTCACAGGTAGAGTCGCAATTTATTTCATACAAACTTATCGACACGGCTTAGATTGAGCCGAGATAAAAAATAAGCTTGCATTGCTTTGAAAATAATGTGGCTTATTGCTTGTGAAAGAACTTTGAAATCGGTTCAGTAGTTTTGAAATAAATTGTTATAATAAATACAAACAAACATTCAGATGTTTGCTCTTGGTAATTTTATAGCATAGCATAGCATAGGTTTATCATTAGGGTACCTAATCTGAAAAAATGTCTTTCCTGCTGACGAGCTTTGATTACTTTAAAAGAGGCAGAAAACAGTGTAAGTGTAATTTTAGAAGCCTATATCACACAGGTGTCCAATCCTGCGTTCGTTAACAAGCGAACTCATTTCTTAGCTGTCTCTCTGTTCATTTTATTTTACGCAAAAAGGAATCAATCTTTTTTGATAGATGGTTTTTTTTAGATTATAATCCACCTGGAGCCTATCCTAGAGTTTATCTTTCGTAACGAAGAGAATGAAATATTGTTTTAAAATATAATTTACTAGCTTTCCACCCGCGGCTTCGCCTGCTTTGTCTAAAACCTAATAAATTATATACTGAAACCTTTCTCTTAAATCAATCTATCTATTAAAAAAAACCGCATCAAAATCCGTTGCGTAGTTTTAAAGATTTAAGCATACAAAGGGACATAGGGACAGAGAAAGCGACTTTGTTTTATACTATGTAGTGATATAAATTCCAATAAAACACCACTTCAATATTAAATATTCCCAGTTCAAAAGCCATCCTATCATATTCTAAATGTGTATTATAAAAGTTATTAAGCATACAACGATATTACGTATCGTGGAGCGAAATTATCTCACGTATTATCTTTTATGGGAACAGTTACGGGAAATACAAGGAAGCGTATTAGACTGGGATTATGATATTTTAAAGTTATTAGAATGAGATAAAAATAATTTCCTCGTTTGGATTTCAAACGCGTGTGTTGTTTAGAAGGCCTTTGTCCGTTAACAAGGTTAGATACGAAAGCCTGACTTTGAAGAAATACGCTTGGAGCGGATATGAAATATTTTCCGTGTTTTAAGTGTTATTATAATTGTGGCTGTTCGCAAAATAGCTTAAAAAGAATGCATCAACCAGTGTTCGTAGTTACGTAAGTAATTAATATGAATGCGTAAATTTTTGTACAATAAAATAATACATTTCTGTATTATTGATAGGTACTAAATAACCAAATTATGAAATTCCAGCATTAAATTTGAAATTTCCATGAAATTATTAATACACATTGAAGTCATAATATTATCATGTACCTATTAATAATTGATTTATATTAAGGCTGATTCTAAATGCGACTTTTACTATTGAATTATATTAGTCAAAGACAGGCAAAACTTCAAATATGCTGGCGTGAAACTATAATTTCGTTCAAACATTTTAATTTCAATTTAGTAATGTATGAACGTTTTTTTTTATGTAGATTTATGAAATCTACATAAAAAAACTTCTACGTGATTCCTAACAAAACAATTGTAACAGTTAAATTTTTCAGTAATATTAATATCTATACCACGATAATACTTATACTTTTGGCCACGGTTCAACGCACATTTTATAAAATCGAGCCTCTTAGCTGTTCTTAGAGTTTATAAATACTGAACGAACGCACTTATTTTCTAAGTTCACTAAGTAGAGATTTTTAAGTTCGCCCGAGCCTGGCTTTAAATATTCATCGACTCTGAGCAGTAGTGTTTTGTTATTGAAATTAACTTCGTTTAAAATTCATGCACGCAAATTGGATGTTTCTTTAGCAAACTGAAAGCAAACATCTATGCGGGTTTATTTTTGAGAGTTCGACAAATTATTTATAAGACACTATTTTAGACTAGATTGAGTTCATTGTGATTGTGTTCTGATTAAGAAGTCTATTTTATGAATGTTATTAGAAAAATATATGAGTAAGTAAAAAATAGAAAACTTAATTAAACATTGTCAGTGTAGTAATTAGAAACGTTGGCATGTTGGCCATGCCTCCACGTAGCTCTGCCAAACTACAGAAGTTTTTTTTTCAACAAAAATACACAATTTTTATTTAAGCTCATCTAACACAATATAGTCACAATTGTATAGCGTAATCCAATCGTCAGCTTCAATAGGCAGTGAATTACAAAATGTCGTCTTAATCCAGAATAATTAAATAGACGGATGTTTATTCGGGACTCGAGTATTTTTCCATTGAAACTGGCTGTACAAAGCCGCCCCGGATAAGCAAATTGAATTAGATACAATGTATTCTATTTCTAAGTAAAAATTGCGTCACGGATCCTATTTAGAGCGCTGAATGCGGTACGGAGACGGTATTTGCTAAAATTAACTCTAACTTTACATGTTCATACGAATTTGTTGTGCCACACGCAGTATTCTGTTCTGTAGATATCAGTGTTCGAATATCACGACTATTCTCAAATCAGTCACCATTCAAACACGACGCAAAAATATCGCATGCGTTATTTGCATACAAACTCCGCTCACCCGATCTTGACACCACTTTTATATCCCAAAAGTTCGCCATGAATTCATATCTAGGCAGATTTGAACCGCCTCGTGTAATTTATGTATTAAAATATCCTCATATTACAAACATTCTGGGAAATTTCTTGGACGCGAGGAAAATTCGATTCAGCCTGCAGCAGTGATCTATGTCCTTTCTCTGAGCGAATTAAAATGGTTGTCATGACTTATGGCGTTATAATGCGCTGGCTGTCTTCTTACATAACGGTTTTATGGCCGTTTTTATATTAAATCAGGCTACACAGTGCACTGGCGAAGCATTTGGCTGTGGAGCTTTGATGTGAATGAATAAAGTGTGGTATAAAAAGGTTTTATAGGCAATTAAGTACTGCAATGACGGGTTTAATACAACGAGAATTTTGAAATGTGTATCATGCGCTTAAAATTGTATATGTATATTACATTTTTACTTTCAAGCAGAAAATGTATCAATGTGATATTAAGTAAGGCAAAATACATTACAACAGCGTCTCAAAATTCCCTTATTACAAGCCAAGTGGTCACTATTATTTTAATTTATATTAGTTAAGAATTGTAGAACCTACAGTAATATTATTACGTAAACCTAGCAGATTGTGTAAAGTGTCGGAAGGGAGCTAAATTATTTCAGAACTTGTCCTTATCCGTGACTTCGTTTCTTACATAAATCTGCTATTTAATCCAGCCCTGTCGCAAAGTCCATTTTTATTTGACGTCTCCTACTCATAAACTTCTTCTTCTGAGATTAGGAATAGGTACTATCATTTTCGCTAATAGTTCTGAAGTTTGGTACAGTCAAATTAAATTCTAATATATTGTACTAAAACCTTCCTCTTGAATCACTCTAACTATTGAAGAGAGACTGCACCGAGGTCCGTTGCTTGGTTTTGGGGACTTAGGCATACTGAGAAAGTGACTTTGTTTTGTACTATGTAGACTTTGTTTTATACTATGTGATACTATGTAGACTTTGTTTTATACTTTGTAGACTTTGTTTTATACTATGTAATATGTATGTATTTAAAACGGTTTGCAATATTAGTAATAGGAGCGCATCGCCAACAAACAACAAACTGCTCTACAGTTTGGCGAAAATTTGTAAAAGCAAAGATTTTTATATCAACAAATAAAAAAAAATAAAAAAAAACAAACAAATAGGTATATGAACGATTTAAATCTTGTAATAACAGACGGAAAGCTAGAAAAGTCGAAATAAGAGAGTAAATCATATTTATTGGTTTGTTACTTCATGTTAAAATTATTATCATTTGGTTTTACCATAAACTAATTTTCTTTTGTCATCTAATAAATGTATGAAACAAGTCAATGCTGCAGAATCTAGATTCTATTATCTCCACCATAGTTATACATCACTTCTCAACTCGAAATAGTAAAACTTAAAATTAACATGTTCAACAATCAACACTCTGCAGCAATATATGAGAGAATAAACAAAGGCCATTTTTGCGTGAACAAAGCAACCACATTGTGGGAAAGTATTTTTTCTAGTGTCATAGAGGAAAATAAATCCGGTCGTTTATCATTCTTGCCTGGAGTTAACAACCCGGAATGAAAACAGAACAAAAAACACGAAAGTGCCTTGAATTATATCACCTGTTGTCTTGAGATGCAAATTGTTTTAAGGCCACGGAATTTTTTGATTTAAGAGCTTTTATTAAATGTAATTTGCGGAGCTAATTTCGTAAATCTTAGGGTTTGCGTAGATTACAGATATTTTTTTTGTCGTGTGTGTTATAAAATCAATAATTTGTTTGAAATTATATTATGACCTTGGATTATAAGCTGTAATATTGTATTTTTTACTTAGCGTCTCTGAAGCTGTTATCGGGAAATTGTCTTTTGTTGGATCGTAAAAAATAAGTACCAAATCGTAGACAAGTTTAAGATTATTGATATTATAAATCGTCGTGTTTTATAATATTATTTTTTCATATAATATAGAGGAAAGAATACTACATGTATTCTATATCTTCAATTATATCTCATGATATTGAAGAGTCTATTTTGCTCTATATACATTTTATTTTTTTATTCAATGACGTCATCCCTTTAGTGTAACCAGCAGATTAAATTAATATTATGTTGCCTTCCACGATTTTTCTATATCGTCTGAATATTTTATTTAAAGCTCCGTATTTATGTGGTATAAATACGAAATTTCGCAGTTCTAAATTAAACATTAATACTAGTTCCAAGTGTCAAATTAAATATTTCAAAACTCAAAAGAGACATGAAACTTAATATAAATTAACACTTAAATTTGTAATTAAAGGAGAATGCCCATGAAAGTATGGACCACAGTATAGTGTTGCGTCAATGCCGGAGTGGTTTTGGAGGGTTCTTCGATATTCAAAAGATTTTTACCAATTGATTTTTTTGTGATAAAAACAGGAGTTTTCAAGATATTGAGAAAAATGTGAAATAACCTCAAAACTTAAATAACCCCGATTTAGTTAGGTTTATCTGTGATTTAGGTAGTATTTTATCGTCCGAAGATTATTTTTCGTTCAACATATTTAATCTATGCGTAGAGCTTATGCTTTCAGACAGACTGTAGGTAGGCACCAGAAATCTTCCGTGACGGATTTCAAGAAAACCTAAATATATATTTTAAAAATGCCAATAGAGTTTTTATTCGGTTTACATGTTGTTGTTGTTGTTGTTGTTTGAATCATTTTTTCACTACATATTCGAAGAAAGAAACAAATAAGAAATAACTGGTTACCTACCAGGCTATGTCATAATAATATTTTTTTATATAAGTATATTTATATTATTTTACTTCACTATCTATGTTAAAACAACCTACAGTGTATAAACAATACCTTATAAAGTGATTTTAGGTTAAATTGATTTTTTTGTAATTCAATGAAAACATTAATCGACATTAATACATTTAGCTATTTACCATAGTTACCGCTTGTTAGTTGGTTACCGTGGTAACCGGTAATGGATACTAAATCTATGGTAACGGATCTAAACAATTACATGTCTTATTAGATTTTACAAAACATTCCCTGATCAAAATATATTTTCCGATAGTAAGAAGGCCTCTAAATTGCCGAGATTTTTTTTAAATGGTATTTGTTATCTTGATGCATGAGAAAAAACCTGTACCAAAAATGTGAACGGTAATGGACACTAAATCTATAATAACGGATCTAAACAATTAGGTACATGTCTTATTAGATTTTAAAAAACATTCCCTGTTCAAAAAATATTTTCCGATGGTAAGAAGGCCTCTAAATTGCCGAGATTTTTTTTAATAGTATTGTTGTCTTGATGCATGAGAAAAACCAGTACCAAAAATGGGCATTCTCCTTTAGTGTAGGTTTCAAGGAGCGATCAAACTTGAAGAAGTGGAGTAAAGATAAACAATTAATTAGAGAGGACTCAAGTAGCTGGGTAAATAAATTGGAGCCAGTGTGCCCCGTACCTTATTCACTTGACGAAACAGCTAAGTGTATCTCGTTCTTTATTCCGACTGTTGTTGAATCTTTTTATGTTTATTTTAGGGTCACGGTACAGAGTTATTTTATTTTTATTTTTTTATTTTCTTTATTTAAGGATCACAAAAGGTCGTTACATGTGTACTTAGGCTAAATACAGTTTTTTTATATACAAGTTGGCGTATGCACTACCGGTTATATGTGACCACAGCTTACACACAAGCGTTAACATAAATTTATGAAATTAATACAAAGTGATAACAAATATTAAAACAGCTTAATCATGCATATAAATATACCTGCGCCAAGTGACTGGAATTATGCTGTTTTAAGAATTTAATTAGGACAAAAAAAGTTTTATAATCTTGTTCTTCATTACAGGCCATTTATCAGAAAAAATATCAATATCCACTAAATTTAACAACGAGTTATAATGTCTTAAAGTTCTTGTAATAGGTGAATTATATTTAGTATTTGTTTTACATGAGGGTAGAAAAAATAATTTATAAGAGCTAGGACGCTTCTGTCTACAAGGCACAGATATATTTATATGGTTAAGAAGTTCTGGACAATCAACTTTACCATTTAATATTTTATGCAAAAATGCCATATCTAAAAGTTTGCGTCTGTTATCTAGGGAGCATAATTTAAAAAACTTTAATCTTTCGGAATAAGAAGAAAGCTGTAGGTTGTGATGATAAGAAAGTAGGGACAAAAATCTTTTCTGAATCCGTTCGACTCTGTTCCTGTGCACGTCATAGAAAGGAGACCATACTTGAGAACAATATTCTACAATATTGCGACATAAACACAAATATAAAATTATTTTAGTTCTATAATTTTTAAATTGTTTTGTATTACGTATTATAAAACCTATTAATTTGGAGACTTTAGTTAAAATTGCGTCGATGTGTGGATAAAATGTTAGCTTTTTATCAATAATAACGCCTAAGTCTCGTATCGAGTCGACCTGTACCAAAGATTTATTATCAATTACATAAGTTACTGGAATCAGATTTTTATTTCGTGTAAAAGAAATGTGATAGCATTTCTGAATATTTAAAGACATGTCATTCTCTTGGCACCAATTAAATAGTCTATTAAGGTCTTCTTGTATAAGAAATTGATCGTAAGTACTAGCAACAGGTCGCATTATTTTGAGATCGTCTGCGTAAAGATAGGGAGTTGTATTTTGGAAGCAGTTTATTATGTCGTTCACAAAAACTAGAAATAAAAGCGGTCCCAAGTGTGACCCCTGGGGAACACCCGACATCACGTCAAAACACTTAGATTGATAACCATTCACGACAACATATGATTTACGGAAACTCAAATATGACCTGAACCAATTCAACAAAGATCCAGTGACGCCATTTTCATTTAGCTTTAGCAAAAGCATTTCGTGATTGACTTTATCGAAAGCTTTGCTAAAGTCAGTATAAATGACGTCAACTTGAACACGATTGTCAACATAACCTATAATATTTTCTACAAATGAGATTAAGTTACTAGAAGTAGATCTATTAGAGATAAAGCCATGTTGACTACAAGAAATTATTGATTTGAAATGGTTGCTAATAAACGGATAAACTATTGATTCGAAAATTTTTGGAAAAATTGATAGGACTGAGATTGGTCTGTAGTTTTTAATATTTGATCTGAAACTATCTTTAAAGATTGGAACTATTTTTGCTTCTTTCCAATAGTCAGGGAATAGACCAGTTCGTAATGATTCATTAAAGATAGTAACTAAGGGTGGAGTGAGCATTTTATAACATTCTTTTATAAATATGGGAGGGATTTCATCAGGTCCCGGCCCTTTATTTCTATCCAAAGACTTAAGTTTATTTGAGACCATTAATTGATTTATTTCTATTTGATTAAAAGATATTGCAGGTGTGGTAGTTGATTTTATAGAATTTATAATTAAATTTTCATTTGTGTTTTGTACGGCACGGGGTAAAGAATAATTAGATGAAAAGTATTCAGCAAAGCTATTGCAAATATCATCAAAATTGTTACAAACTTTGTCTTCAAATATCATATAACTGGGTATAGCATTTTTTGATTCTCTTTTATTGTTCAAGTATGACCAGAAAAATTTAGGATTGCTTGCGATACTTTCTTCTATTTTAAAACAATAATTATTGTAACATACGTGTAATAATTTATCACATCGCTTGGTTAAAAGGTCTAAAGTTAATTTGTCCATGGGGTTTCTATATTTTTTATAGCGCAATCTAAGTTTATGTTTCTCTTTTAGTCGTTTTATTAAGTTATGTGTGAACCATAATGGATATTTCGCAGGAACAGCTTTTGTGAGAGGTACATTTTTATGTATTATATTTCGTAGACAGTTATAGAAGCTAGTAACCATATCATTTACATCAGTGCAATTTTTAAAAATCTCATCCCAATTTATATCTCCTAAATCTTTGTTTATATTTACATAGTCAGCTTTAAAGAAATTTAATTTTGACTTTCTCTGAGTGACAAGACATTTTTCAAAATTTAATGTTAGTTCAAATTTTAGAGCAGGATGATAGACGTCAAGAACGGAAAGAGAGATGTCGCTCTTATCTACAAGGACATCAATATGTGACGCTAGGACTAAATCCAATAAATTCGATTTATTATTTAATACTCTGTTGTATTGTGATAAATTATTAAAAGCCATAAACTGTGACATTATATCTCTTACACTACATGAAGATGTGTCAAGAACAGAGCAAACGTTATCAGCATTAGGCACCCAGTGTAAACTGGGCAGATTAAAATCTCCCACAACAACAGTGTACATATACTTAGACAGAAATAGACTAGCAGACTCAGTGAAATGTTCCAATGTTTGAGCGCTAACAGGTGGCGGAATATAAACTATACAGATACATAAATCAATAAACTCTTTACCATCTTTGAAACGCACAATAACCCACATTACCCACACCAGTATTAATATTATTACATATTTGATATGAAAAGAGATCTTTATTAACAGCTATCATGACACCACCGCCTGTTTTTTTTGACAGAGGCTTTGAAATATCCCTATCTCGTCTATATACAATGTAACGATTATCAAACAATTCTTTATCCATAACATTATCTTGAAGCCAGGTTTCAGTGATAAATAATACATCAAAGTTATGAAGCAATACATTACAGAAAAACTCATTTGTCTTGGTATTAAGACCGCGACAATTTTGGTAAAAGCAATTTAGTTTAGAGAATTTAAGTGAAACCAAAAATATATATAAATCTGTTAATCTACATAATTAAATCTATTTGATCTTATTTAGGGTATCATAGTCCTTAATATGAATAGCATCAGTGTCTTCTGACTTTCTCATGAAGATTCTACCATCACGGATCCAAACAAACTTATAACCAACTTCTTTTTTTTTTAGGCGTGCGGCTCTATGTAGTTCCTTATTCCTGGGAGAGAGATGTTCACTAATAAATACATTCTTTTTTTCGCCGGCTATCCCCAAGTGACTTGAGTTTAGTTTGTTTGTGGGGTTGGCTTTATTATATCTGATTGCAGCCGCTAGTATCCCATCTCTAACTACTGGACTACGTAACTTAATTACTATTGATCTAGGGCGAGGGCTGGTCGTATTTATTTTCGCGGTCCTGGTGCACAATTGTATATCGTTTTCATGCAAATCAAAGGACACTGTTTTCGCTAATTGCAATGTTAAGGTTTTTAAATTTTCAGAACGATGCTCCGGTACACATTGCAGTTCGATATTACTAGCTCTGACTTGTTGTTCCATTTGACATAATCTGTTAATTAAATCTTTATTTTCTAATTTAATTGCGTCCAGCTCCTTTTGAAAAAATGAGATTTCACTGAATTTGCTTTCAACCTCTTTTTTAACACTCTCATATTGCGAATTTATAAACTCCAATGAGTCCCTAAATGCGTTAATTTCTGTCTTTATTAAAGTCAGTTCAGGGTTGATATAATCTTTAATATGTGCTACAAAGTCCACGGAGAGAAATGCTTGAAACTCCTCTTTAATAATTTGTCGTATGTCCTCTTTTGTTAAGCAAGAATGTCCGATATCTGCCTGACTTATGGAAGACGAAGGACTGTCGTCACCGCGGCGAGTGCGTTGCGGGATCCACTGTGTTAGTGTATCTTTTTTTTCACCTGCAGGGCGTACCGGTGTGTTACTATTATCCCCTTTAGCTTGTTTACTAGTGCAAGAAGGGCAAGTCCATAAAAAGTCCTTGCGTTTTTTTTTGTGACGAACATTTGCACACAAATTGTGACAAAAAAGCTTGCAAATCGAACACGTAATATAATCCTCGCCATCGATCCGATTCAGACATCCAAGACAAATTTGCGGCATATTTATAATAAACCAACTTGCAAATGTTTATAATTACGATATTAAGTCAACAAGTTAGTAAACAGATGTTCAAGGTCGCGCGGTCACTTGTAGTTGCACTGTAGGTACGATATTGTCACAGCGGCCGCGGCGATGTATAATGCCACAAATTGTTTTTCACTAAAATTCACACAGTTTTGTTTCGCTCATGCAATTCTTCATACACATAAACGTTGAAAACGATTAGGCCAACGATATTAGTAAGTAAACTTTCAACTTTCTCAACTAATCACTTAATTTATCAATTTAAAACACGGAGGCTAAAGTAATGCGTAACGCTTAGTCGCAAGCGCGCGAACGTTTATGAGTTATAATAATAATATGTAATGACTGCCTTTGATGTTAGGTGAAAAGCTTTTTCTTTGTTTTAACTAATTTTTCCTGTGCTGTAAAATATCCGTTTACAAGACGCGTCTTCTAAATTAATTATTTCCATCTAATGTACCTTATATTCAAAGTATATTTTTACCCATATTGATTTTCTATATTCCTTCTACTCATTGTTATTATTCATAACTTAATTTATTAATATAAAAAAAATTGTAAAAGGTTGCTCTTTTTAACTTTTATTACTAACATTTTCTGTATAATTTCAAAGGAATAATAATACATAAATTGATATCAAAAAATGTCTACGCAAAACCCTGAAAAACCTAGAAACGACAACGATAAAGTTTACATAAAAAGCAATCTTTTGAACTCAATAATATTTACTATATCAATTTAAAATCATAATTTGCCAATCTAGATTTTCCAAAATATTTATTTATTCATCTCATCTGAGTTCATAGCCCGGACGTCAAGCCTACTCGAATGTCAAAGAACACCGTCTTACAATTAATTGAATTGCCTCAATTCGAATGAAAGTAGCATTGAATTCTTTGACTTCCCAAATGCCATTCAGGCTCAAATTTCGGAGGAGCACAAAAAATAGGTCGTCATGTTTATAGCTCATTCAAATAATTTAATTCATGACAATTTGGGTATAGCGCGGGCGTCTCCATTGCAATTCGTTTTTGGCTCAAAAACGGGTAAATGGAGTTGATACAGTGCTTGGCAGGCTCACGGATATACGAGAAAAAGAATACTGCTGTGGTGCAGGCCAGCCGACAAACATTGAGGGACAAGGGACGGGATCACGCGGACAAAAGTCGATATAGTTTTGTTTCAAATATTTTGTAGTGTTTATTCAAATGCAATGTAATTAATGTATAATAATGATTAGATTAAGGAAAGACATAAAAATAGATATTATATGGATACGAAAAAATATCATAGGCTGTGTGTGCGAAAATCAAAATATTAAAAGTTGATATAAGTAAGTATAAGTAGATAATATTATAATTATTGCTGCAAGATATAGTAACTATATTAAAAAAGTGACTTATTTCTGTATCTGTTTAATATAAATATAATGAAAAGATTTAAAAGATAATTTTTAAAAATATTGTTAATACTTTTTTGGATGAAGAAATATGAATTTGTTCTAAAAATATTGCTTACAGCAAACATGTAGTAGGTACCTACCTACTCTAGTAAATACTGCCGCTCCATAGTGAAAATCGCTTCATCTCCCAACTTAACCGCGCATAAAATAGCAGTTCTAAACTGCAGCGTTTGGCACAACCGCTGTACGTAAAAAGTATCGCTGAATATGGAATACATTTTATTTACTGGGTATATAACGATCCGAGATAGAACACAATCCGTTCGCTGTCCCTTTGAGCAGATTAGCCGGGCTTCTCGGTCGATTTTGTGAATGCAGACAGGCTGCGCTCGTTATACGAGACCTCTAAAAACGTTGGTTTTAAATCTATGTATGTAAAACTTGACTGGATCAAGGCACGAGCGAAACTGTGAAGTCGAAATGTTTTCCGATACGTGCACGGTATAGCATATTTTTATAACGTTGTAGTGTCACGTATCATTTTTTTTTTATTTGTAGTGATTCAAATACGACTAGCCTATTACATTACATTACATTTTCTTCTAGGAACGAAATATTTTCACGCGTTTAAGAGTAACTCTCATCTCAGTTTTTTTTTTCAAAATTTGATTAATATATAAGGTCATCCATCCATAAATGAATTTGGTACAGGCTATAAAAGCATACATAAGTGGAAAAAAAGAGTTGCTAACGTCATTGTTTCCACAAAATATATCAACGCTGTTAAATTATGTGAAAAGAATAATTAGGCGTTACTTTTCTTACCAAGAAAAATAATTTCTTCAGCCACAAGGAGATTCTTAAAATAACTAATTCAAAAGAGCTTGAAAATCCACGAGATTAAAAATAATATGAAATTTCCACGTGACTTACAGCCAAAGTAACACGTATAACATAACAAACTTCAGAAATTCATACAGTACCTACGAGTAATGAAAACGTTTTTAAATAACCACACAAGTATCGCTATAATTATCTTAATTTTCCACGCAATTCGCAACTTTATCGCCATAGATATAAGATTGAAATTAGTATCCGTTTATGGTTAGATGGAAAAACTTCTTTCCATTAGCTGTAAGAGTCTTGACCTCCGGTCTAGGGTTTAATTTTCCTGACACGACTAAAGTTCTAAATTATCATACAAACGTTTTTAATTTCACATTAAACTGTTAAAGTTAATTAAGCTACTTAGGAATTCTTGGCTTTTAGGAAGTCATTTCGGTTGTTAAAATGGTTTTTAAGTTAGTGTAATGTTGTTTTGGTCTTTTTTCCCATTGTGGCATGTTTTAATTTGGTTACTTTGTAGTATCTCTTTAATTTTTAGAATCTTGCAATTTTTACATGTCATTAACATCTATAAGGCATAATAAATTAATAGTAGTAGGTATGTCATTGCGAGCTTTTAATAAATTTTGAAGCGATCTCAGTTTAAATGTACAAATAGGTATGTACTTGCTATTCGTACCGATAAACTTTATATCCACAGTTTTGAATATACCCTTAGTTTTATGGCGATGTAGGTTATATACTCGTACGTTCAGTTTATTTATTTATTCATAATTTTTTTCAAACAAACATATGAGCCAAATTCGATCTCTAACGAAACCTTCTATAGGTACATACACAGTACAAGTATTCTCATTGTTCAACGAATACTTGTTTATCTTATGTTTCTGACAAGTGAAATATCAAGCCAGTATTGGCACAGACATTCGTTTCAGCGACACCTCTGCAATACCCTCTCAGTTCATTTGCGAAGCTAATCGACGAGAAACAGAGATATCTCAGTACACTACTTTCTTAGCACTGCTTTTTATATTGAGCGATATTTCGGTATTCATTTTTTCTAATATGTTCTAGAATTTGGAATATTTTTACTGGATACGTTTCTGTAGCAGTAGGGATTAAAGTACTGCTACTTCTGCGTATTGAACAGGTTTATAGTGTCTTTAACTTGAATCTGCACTTATCAAAGATAGTTCTAACGTTAACATTAGTCAAAGTAGTAGAATGAATGATTAATAATAACTTATAAATAATCCTATAAAATGTGCTTTGAGGTCAACTGCAGTAAGTTCCAAGAATCTTATCCTTCATCTTTAATATACAATCTGCTTAACTTCTTATACTATGGAAATCCTCTTTGACATTCTGCATCGTAAAAGTAATCCAAGTAAACTACTAAGAATTATTCGCAAAAGGAAAATGCAAGAAATGCTTTCAATTTGAAGTTAGTAGCCAAATGTACGACTAGTGAGCACGGAACCCATTAAGATACGTTTAACGGCAGGAATAATTAATGAACCCTAATAAAAACGTTGTCAAAATTCATTGAATAAGTTTCTTGGAGAGAAATTTTACTTCTTCTTTTGATTGTAGAGTAAAAACATGACTTTAACGCGGGGTTTTCGATAACCGAGTTGTGGATGTTATTGGATTCTGTGTTATTTCTGAGTAAAAAACAGATGAACAAAAATTTAAATTAACACCTATATGGCACTCTAGCGCCATGATAATCATAGATGTAAAATTAGGTATTTAGTTGAGTATTTTTGATATGAATAAGAACTGATTAAGAGTCGCTTTAGTCGTAATAATATAGAATAAGATGATACTATAATTCTATTTATATATTAATTTCAATATTAGTAGGAACATTTTTCGTCATTTTCGTTACTGTATAAAAATACACTTTGAATATAATAATATTTTTCAAAAACAAAAATTACTATTCCAAACAAGAATTCTTCGTAAAGTATTGAATTAATGTCAGAACAATATTTGTTATTTCCTCAAAAATTCTCCCGGGAATTGTCGGGAATTTGACAAAACGTTTTTTGATAAAACTATCTCAAACAAATTATCACATAAATAACACCAATACATGATTTATGAATTTATTCGTTATATTATTATAATTTCAGTATTATGCCCAAAATGCTACAGAAATAGAAATATAGGTAATAACGTATAAGTTTACCTATGAACATAAATGATAACAAAAACAACAACGAGTCTGCGATAAATGTAGCTAAAATAAATTTATAGTAGACCATAGGGGTCACTTTTAGCACAATCACAGAATAAGTACTTTATAGTTGCTGACGCTAGCACAGTTTTACATACTTTCCTAAGCACGAGGATATTTCAAAAGGTATATATCAACAAATACAAGCTTACTTTGCCACGATACAGACAATTAATTAGCTTCTAAGGCTCATAATTATGCAGTTAATTAAATGAAAACTCTAGCAAAATTAAGTAAATTATGTTAAACGCACTATAGTCAGACTGATCGTTATATACCTGATAAGAGCATAAAAAAGATCCTAAAAGCCGAGACGAAATTCAGTTTCTTTTGGGAGGCATTAAACTGGTAGCGTCGTGACAATAAACTTTTTACAGCTAAATAAAATACAATGTTTTTGGTGCGTAAGTACTGGAGGCCTAGTTGACACGAATTTATTCATAGATAAATGTTTATAGTGCTTGTCTTGTGTGATCTATAGGTAATTTGTCTTTTTATTAACATATAAATGTATATGATTATTATATTTTGTTAACTTGATATTATGTCTATTAGTACCTACCTATTTAACGTTACAAAGATGGAGAAAAACGACTTATATATCTCAAAATATGTACATAGTCTAAAAATATATTTTTAAATGAATTGTATGTGGGTTGCTCCCACGCGCTATGACGTCATATATATACGAGCAATTGCGTTCCTTTTTTTTGTGGAACTTAAAGGAAAAATAAAATAATGGGGGAAAAAAATACATGTGGTTTTCATAATGTCACCTAATCAATTAAAATAAATCACTATTAATAATAATTAATTATAGTTTTAGTCATTAGTATTTGACCATAATATTTCATGCTAGGTTCTACATATTTTTAAAACTGCATATATTGCAAACAACAACTTTAACAGAATTTTAAAACATTATTGTTACAGCGTAAGGTACTAAAAAAACGTAACAAAATACCGCAGCTAATAGATAGTAAGGTAAGTTATTGTGCACTGGGCGAAGGTTATCAGCTCTGAAGTGTTTTCATATTTTCCGCAATAACTCCATAAATTATGAACGGCTTAAGGACTCCTTTGGGCGTGATGTATTTTACTTTCTTTTTTCTATTCTGCCTTCCATCTTTTATCACTTGAAAACTTTTATGTTCAATATTCTCTAGTTGTTTCGTGTTTGTCTTAATGTATACTAATATTATAAATCTGAAGAGTTTGTTTGTTTGTTGGAACGTGCTAAGCTCAGAAACTACTGGTCCGATTTGAACAATTATTTCGGTGTAAGATTTATCGAGAAAACATTTATCGAGAAAAGCTATCATTACGCTAAGACCAACAGGACCGGATCCACGCGCGTGAAACCGCGAAGCGCAGCTATTTGTAATTGGCTATTCAGAATAATATAATACTCCTCCTGTCCTAATTATTTTATGTATGAAATTTGAAAATATAAATCTGCTGAAAAAATATTGAATAAGATGTTTACTCATAAATACAATAGAGTAGCCTATGATCAAAAGAAAATTTTCTTCAATGTTTTTCCATAACTTTTTAAGAGATAAGTTACAGAGACTTTCAGAATAATATTATTGTGTCAAATACTCTGAATTGTTGTTTCCTAAAGTAATGGAAAATAATAATATGTGCATTTGTTATGTGTGTTTGTTAATTGTGCGTTTTGCTATCTTTCCTCATAGTGTAAAAACAAAAAAAAAATTTATACAATTCAAACCGAAGATGAGTTCAACTGAAGACCAATACATTCAATTTTTTTAAATATCTCTTTAAAAACATAAACGATCTCTTTAAAAACATAACTGCCGAATCCAAACATCCACGTAGACACTTAACCTGTGGAACAAAATCAGAGTCGAGATAAACGCGCGACGTGCTGAGCGGGGCGTCTGGCGCGTGATCAATGCTCGCACCTGTGACTGATCGATGCGACGCCACTATGCGACTGTTGTCTTGGGATAGATAAGCGAGTAAATACAATCCATACTAATATTATAATGCTGAAGAGTATTTTTGTTTGTTTGAACGCGCTAATCTCGAGAATTACTGGTCCGATTTGAAAAATTCTTCCGGTGTTAGATAGCCCATTCATCTAGGAAGGCTATGGCTATATATCATCTCGCTAAGACTAACAGGAGCAGAGCACTGCGGGTAAAACCGCGGAGCACAGCTAGTACAATATAATACAATGACCTTTATTTAATACACACATACAGAAGAAAAGAAAAAAAATTAGAAATACATAATAACATGTTAAATAGGCCTTATCGCTTATAAGCGATCTCCGCCAGGCAACATTTGAATAGTGAATACCACAGTGAATACTGTATTTAATAAGTAATTTCTAGAAAAAGTGAGCTTTGAAAAGGTTGAGCTTTGTTAACAGTATCACTAAGACAGCGAACAGAGAACGCGATTTTAACTCTAATAAATTAAATTAATAGAAATAAATTAAATTCTTTCTAATATAATATACCTAAGTATATTTTATCGAAATCTCAAATTAGGATTAGCTATTCCTAATGTTTCAAGGTACAATATTGATGATTTATTTTTATATGACAGCTGGCGCGTCCTACTCGCTCTCATTTTCTGTTTAAGTTTTGAAATTATCCCTAATATTGAGCACTTAATGAACATCGTAACTATTTGTCGATGTTTGTCCAATTTTTCTTAACCCCTAATAAGGATATCCGTTCACAAAACCCATCGAGTTCCCGTAGTAGTTAGTCAGATTATCGTCAGGTCTTGGATCGCTGCAAGTATCTATAGCTTGTCCCGCGTCACTGCCTCGCTGCCTCATTTATCTGCGTTAGCATCTCCATTCGATTTTATCAGAAAAGATTTACAACCTTTGCTGTTTATTTTTTTAAGAATTCTGCCTTTATCCGTAGAGCCTTGCTGGGATTACCATTTAGACGACTTTTGAGCTTTAAATTATGAGTTTAGATCGGCTTTCAGGTTTTACACGGCTTAATTGCGAGCCAAGTTGACGGGGAAGGTTATTTATTAGCTTGGGAATGTTGAGGCTTGACTTATTCTTAGAAATAGCGATCGTTAAAAATATCATACTTTAGAATGTCGTTAAGTTAAATTGAGTTATCGATTTCGGAAAAAAGTTGTTCAAATTGCAGACGTGATTTAATTAAGAGTGTATGTTTATCGATATTATTTAGTTATGCATAAAATGAAATAGGAGAACGTATTGCCGCTAATTGTATAATATTAATTGTGCAATATAAATGTTAAATAAACTACTTTTGCATTATTTTCCAAGAGCAGTTAATGTTGTAGAAAATAGTAAACTAAAAGGAACCCTAAAACGCTCGTGCCTTTCTTAAAATGTCTTGAACGTGTTAATGATGTTATGGCATCAATGGATATGAAAGGATGTTTGTGAAGCCGGGATACAACAGTGGCGCCCTGACAGAGTGCAATTATAAGGTCACGGTTTTGGTGAGAAGCGAAAAAGATTTTTATTTAGGACGAAATAAAACTTAAACTCATTTGTCAGTTTCATTTTTAATTGGTATAAAATAATTATTATATAACACTAATTGATTAATCTCTTAATGTCGTTGACACTATTGTTTCTACAATAAGTAAGTTTCAACAGGTGCTCTAGCTTTGTATGTAGGTTATATTTTTAAAACGAAATCTCTCCAAATTAGTGTATTCCACGGTTAAATGCTGATTACTATAATTTTTTTTTTAATTAAAAAGTGTCGGTTTCTTTTTACGTCCAAGTACGTTCTACAAATATAACTAAACCATGACTTTTCCTTATAACACTAGATTTCAACGAAATTTCTACTATCTCAGTAACAATTTTGTAATTGAGGTTGTGAAATAAAGAAATTTTTATTTTATTTATTTATTTT
Organism: Colias croceus; assembly: GCF_905220415.1. Classification (NCBI taxonomy): domain Eukaryota; kingdom Metazoa; phylum Arthropoda; class Insecta; order Lepidoptera; family Pieridae; genus Colias; species Colias croceus. The sequence continues at coordinate 11,608,658 of NC_059543.1, forward strand.
ATTTTAATTTTATAATAATTATTCGCTATCTCATGCCACTTATCCATACCGTGCTCATTACTATGTCACAAGACAAGAAACTCAGGTTTCTCCACTTGAAGAAGGAGACATATCGCCTTACAATATGTATATTGTTATTTGTTAAAAGACTGTCATTACGTTGGAATTGTCGAATAATAGCAGTTTTTAACGCGTATTTTTAGAACAATGTTTTTTTACAGTATAATAGTGGAGCGCTTGGCCACGATCTCGCCTGATGGTAAGCTGAGATGTAGCCTAAGATGGAGCGCGCTGCCCTAGAATGTACCTGTTCACTCTCCTCTTGAAGACCTCCATATTGTACTCATCGGGGAACACAGACTCAGGAAGCATGTTCCAGTCCCTCGCGGATGTGTAATTGGAACAAGGAATACGAAATAGAATTTACGAACAAGAATAGAATAAAAGTGGAGCAGATGCTTATTGAAATGTAACAATATTATGTTATATAGTAATTATAATACATCTTAAATACATAACTTTTTGTCTGTTTTTCATTTGTTATTGTTCGTCTCGTTGCTCTTACACAAGAAAATTATAATTTTCCGCGCAAATACGAATACGAAACAACAGCTATTGATAATATAATTATGACGGCATATACCTACAAGTTATTTTTTCCCAGACCATTATCTTGAAGGTTTCTCTAATCGGATGAGGACATATAATAGGTTCGTGGTTTCGCCCCTTCTCGTAATATCTTTAGTTGTAAGCCTACAAGGGGATGAGCTTCCTATGTTTTATTGTGATAATAATATCTCTAATAATACTGTAAATTATTAATATAAATCTAAGCTATTTTATACGTAACTTGTGAATATTTTTATTGTCTAGTTATCAAACACGAATAATGAAATATGTAGGTACATAATTTTCGATGTCATGTACATAAGTAATTGGTCAAATGTAGGTAGGTATAACTACAATTCTAACAAATAAATGATTCATTTGATTTGATTTGAAAAACTAATAATATTATATACTTGTTGTACCGATTGTTAAAACAGTGTATGAAATATGTACGCAAAAACGTGTCAAATATGTACGCAAAAATTTAACCGCTTGTCACTACATAAATAATATTATTTATTTTGCTGTTTAATTTTCTTCACTCATTATTATCATGCATATGATTAGTACAATTTAATTTAAGAAAAAAAAAATGTATTTATGAAGCAAAATATAAATAAAGATCAGGCCATTTTCCGCGTTCAAAAACCCTCAAGGAAAGAACATCAAATGAATAATTTATTTATGTAAGCAACCAACGTTATTTCTCTCAATTTTCTCATTTCATACCTGTTTATCTATACATATAATAAAATCGTAGGAAAGTCAAAACTGTACATTGAATATTTTTTTTAAAGAATACCTGGGCCGTGATCTATAATCGATATAGAAGCCAAAAACATAGTTTTTAGAATTTTTGTCTGTTTGTCTGTTTGTCTGTTTGTCTGTTTGTCTGTATGTTTGTCTGAGCTAATCTCGAAAAGTACTGCATAGATTGACTTCAAATTTTGCATGAATATTACTAACAGGTCGGGTGAGGCTATAGGCTACATATTATCAAGCTATCACCTACGGGGGAGGAGCTGTGAACCTTTATTTTTCTTACGTATTCCGTGTATTACGACAGCGTACAATCTAAAGACTCATGTTTAAATGTTGGTTTCGAGTAAGCCATGCTATTATCTAGCTTTACAAAATAAAAACTATGTCATTTACGTAATTTGGGCAGAGAAACAGTTTAATGAATTTAGTAGTATAAAGACAAATTAGAAACAGCGCCATCTATTAAATGTTATAAAAATCAAATCAATTTACACGTTAACTATTGGAAATTAATAATCAAATGACGCATATATAAATGTTGTTTGACAATATCTATATTGACACTATAAAAATTATGCCATTTAAGTAACTTGGGAAGAGAAACATAGCTTAAAGAATGTAAGTTGTATAATGTTAATTTTGTAACAGCGCCATCTATGAGATTTCGTAAAAATCAAATCAATTTACATGTTAGCACTACTGAACACAATGTTAAAAATTAATAATTTAAATATAATTATGTTATTTATTTATTTAACTCTTTAACCCATATCTTCCGTTCCCTATAAGATATATTTCGTGTAAATAATAAACTACATTTTTTTAAAGTGAGGGTAGATGTTTATTATTTTAAGTAAAAATAGACACCATTATCTACAGTTAATCTAATGATTGTGTTCCAAAGAGTATACTAATATATTGTTGTGTTCATTAGTTACAATTTTAAAAATCTTCGTGTTTTATAAATTTACTAGCTTACCGCCCGCGGCTTCGTCCGCTTTGTCTAAAACCTAATAAATTATGTACTACAACCTTCCTCTTGAATCAGTCTATCTATTAAAAAAACCGCATCAAAATCTGTTGCGAAGTTTTAAAGATTTAAGCATACAAAGGGACATAGGGACACAGAAAGCGACTTTTTTCATACTATGTAGTGATATTTATAAAGCAATTGAATGCCATAAAACCAAAAATATCAAATGCAATCTTCGTGTTTTGTGAATTTTCACCATCATGCGTTCCCACAAAAGGTAAGTTGTTACTTACAGGTATTTATTGAAATGAAATGAAATGAAATGAATGATTCTTTTATTATTTTGAGGTGCATTGGGAACAGAAGTTTTTGATAAAATTTTATTTGTAAGTAGCTTTTTTTATAGATTTACAGTTAACTTTTGATTTTTTTATTTACAGATTCAATGCTAATAAAATTATATCGCCTTTGGAAGACGATTTCTGCTGATATTTTTACTACACCACTTGAAAATTGATGATTTGATGATAAAGACAGTAGCAGCGAGGATTAAGTGGAAATTAGTAATCATCCGCTTCGTCAATTTTTGACTGAAGTTAATGTCCAACGTCCAATGGTTCAATCATTGGAAGTATCTCGGGAAATTTTGGAGGATATTTTTCAGGAAGGAGAGGAGGGGCAGCCAACCACATATCAAACTACTACGTTTTAGTACCGAAAAAAATTTTATTGCCAAATGAAACGTAAATTTTGCACTCACAACTTTACAAGTAATGTTTTTATTTTGACTTTGCGGTTATCTGATTATAATATTTATCGTTATGGCTATCGACGTACCGACCGTACTGGGATCAGAGTAGGTACATGATATACAGTTCATCATCCAGGATTGCTTAGACCATTTTCACACTGAAAAAGATGTTTTCTTTGAATCGTAGTTGCTTCATTTATTTATTTTTAATCATTTTACATAATATGTTTTATATTTTATAAAGATATCATTTTCATTATTTAAGTAGATAAAATAAATTATGTAACGGTTTTATAAGAAAACACATTATATTTGTTAGGCGACGGTGATTTCTTCCAGGCAAAAGATATTCATCAGCTCAATAAAATTGAACAGTATGTTGTTAGTTATTCTTTAGATTCACAATTGTAATGAGCATTTCCGCATGCAAGTTGTATCGTAGTTTAGATATATCATAGTTTTTACATATTAAAGTTCCAACAAAACCCTCAAATTTTTTAGTAGAGTTGAGCAAGATAATTTGAAAAATGTGCCGTGTTAAGTTTTATAGAAAAGGTTAGTTCGTTGGTAATTATTATTTCTTCTTCATTTACATGTTGTTAGTAAAAATAAACTTTAACTAACAGTCAAAGTAGTCAAAGTATATTTTAACTAATACTACTTAATAATATCTATTATACTTATGTTCAGTATTTATCTGTATTATTATTGCTTGACAATTAATATATTTTCATGTCGTATACCAAATTATAAACATAAGTTTAATATGTAATTAGCTGGATTTATTTTTACTTACACACTCACAGACTTATGTTTTATGTTAAATGTTAAAAGAGTGTTAATATGTAGTGTAAATCATAATACATTTTTTCACAATTAAAAATAATCCTTTTTTCTGATGGTGTTGGCATTGAATTAAACCGCGCTGTCGTTTCGTTCACAAAAAGTGATGTTATGAGGAGCATATTCGGTCCTCATATCATAAAAAATCTGTGCGAAAACAATAAACACGTGTGAGGCCCTCACGGCAGATCGGGGCGGTCTGACGCGAAGTGGGGACAGCGTTGTCACTGTATCGCTCTAGCCACGCTGGTCAACAGACTTATTCGTTAGTTCAGTTTTGTATTAAGACCGCTGTGACATCCAACCCGTGAGACAACCAAACCCGGTCTCCCCTACTATCCCGTGAGACCGAACCTTCACTGAGAGGGTATGACGTCACACAGCTGATCGCAAACGGCATATTGTATTATCCCGTGAGAGTTGAGACCGAAACCCTCACTGAGAGGGAATTTCGTCTCACTACTGATCACGACATTTTATCTCGAGAATCTGAAACTTTACTCAATATGAAGACCGTTTGACAAATGATAGGGTGCATCATAATAAGATGAACATGAGCATAAGCAATGACTAGAGTAGGGACGCGAATATTACAATTATATAAGACAAGAACGATTAATAAGTTTGTTTAATGAAAGATTAAGAATTTAGTAGTGCGTTTCAAATGATCCTTTGGTGCTCAATAATTATCAGAAGATCCGTTCATGCTTACTTTTAAGATACAAGGTCAAGTTTACTATTTGATAGGATCCCTTTTGCCTGAAGGCCAACCTAAGTTTGTTTAAATATATTTTGTATTCGACTACAACGAATAGTGGAATATAAGAAATCAATATTTCTCAAATTTAAAACTGAACTCATTTCACAATTTTAGAACAGGTTAATTCGTATGTATGCAGTTTTAAATCGACATTAGAAGCTTTTCCTCAAGATGGTGATATCGGCACTCAGGAACTCCCTGGACGTGTTATAACGCCCAGGCCACAGTATTACAATTTTTCCTACAGTAGGGCGACGAATGTATTTTCGCATAGCAACGGAGGGGAACTCGCGGGGGGTCAAGTGACGCGGGCCACGTACCACAAACATGCTTAGTTTGTGGTATCGAGCGCGAAAGATAGTCATCGTGTTTTTAGTAAAGTTACTATGTAAACTAACGTAATTTAATACTTAGGTACATATTCTATAATGGTGTGCTCAAACTGTTAATCTACATTTAATTTAGATTATTATTTGATACTAAGTAATGTAGAATTTAAACCACATTCATGTTTTCTTCAGATTTTAAGATTTTCTTATCAGAGTGTTCAATTTTAATGTAGTTAAATTTTATAAGAGACAATAATTAAGAAAATTTTAAAATAAAGTGTCACGTATTTTTTTTAAACGACGAATGACGAAAAACGACCTAATCGCGGACGAAGTCGCGGGCAACAGCTAGTATTCTTATAAAAATACACAAAGAATGTGAAAATACTGCTTTTGTATAAAAGCAACATAATTTCACATTCGCCTATGTGGTGTGGTACTCGAATAATGATACTAAAATGAAAGTTCCTCAAAATGTTTCATATTGGAAAAAAAAAGATTTTTGAAAATTTAAATATGCATTTAAACTTTTATATTCACATATATAACTTTATATTAAATATGTTATGATTATAATTACCAATTATTTAATCACATTTTTCAGAATACACTTTTCACGAAACTTACCTGTACTACCTACGTAGTTTTAGCGCACATTTGCGTTTTTCTACTAGCTATCGGAGTCATACGGTTCATAAAAAATAAGCACGTCTCTCACAGGATTTAACAATTTTATTATCTTATCACTTTTTGCAATTTGTATAAAACTTACAACGTTTTTACTTGTTGTTTTATCTTTAAATTATCGATTTATAGCCACACTTCGCACATAACAAACTTAAATAAAGCTCAAGTTAAAGTTTTATAATTTCTCGTATTTCAGTATTACGTTATAAAGTTATTAAAGAAACATTGAAAACATCAGCAGTTAGAAACTTTTCAGCTTCCTACTCCCATTCCACATCACTATTGCTGAATAACTAACGCAATTTGCTTTCCTTTAAAAAACCTTCAAGAAAATATCATTTTCATATTTCTGATCTTGCTTTACTGAGCTATAAAATATTTATAGTAAATAAAATATTTACGTCTGTAGCTACAGAACTGCAAAGCAATATTCCCGCGCAATATTCATTTCAGATGAAACACGAAGTAATGTAATTGCTTCACTATTTACTGATGGATGTTAGAATGTAATTTTGTTTTTGCCTCACAAAGGATGCGTCTTTGAACTTTTTAATGGCGATGAGACTGCATGTGAAGGCAGACTGCGCGTGGACCTTTGAAAATTCATAATCAACTTATAATAATGTTATATCTATTATTTTAGATTTGAAAATTATTTTTAACTAGATTTTCGCCCGCGGCTTCGCCCACGTTTGCAAAGGAAAACCCGCATAGTTCCCGTTCCCGTGGGATTTCCGGGATAAAAACTATCCTATCTGTTAATCCAAGTTACCCTCTATATGTGTGCAAAATTTCATTGTAATCGGTTCAGTAGTTTTTACGTGAAAGAGTAACAAACATCCATACATCCATACAAACTTTCGCATTTATAATATTAGTAGGATGGATGAAACATGTTTAATATGGCACATAATTTAATAAATTAAGTACACATAATTTGTGACTTTATAGCATTTTTTTTGTAATTGAGTGTTTGATAATATACGGTACTGCAGGATGTCGAAGCGTATTTCAGCAGACTCTAGGCTTATTAATAAGCCTTATCTATTTTATTGATTCAATATTATAATAATAATTAAAAAAGTAGCTATATATTTTTAAAACACATGCTTCTTATTCTCACTGATATAGATGCCATCATAATATTATAATATTTGTTTAAAACCCTGATAAAAATATATGCAATAACACTTATAATATAAATTATACTACTTTTTTATTTATAAAGTTGTTATAACTGATATTGAAGCAAAGTTATTTCGCCGAGCGAATATATTTATTTACTTGTACATAATATTATGAGCATAAAGTCATATTATAGCCAGTTTTATCAAGGATAGTTCTCTTCACATAATAATATATTATTATACAATAATAGTGTTTGTAAACATAGCTACAATATATTTTAACCCTCTTAGCGGATGGGTCGGAAATCCGATACCGGGGAATTTAGACGAGGCATCGACAGCACCCCAGATATTCTGCTGGGCTCATTGTAAGTACCCGACGACAGAAGGAGGGCTATGTTTCTCAAGGCGGTATATTTTCTTTACCGAGATACGTTACACACAAACACATTCCCAGTTGAGGTGAAAACGTCGTAATATCTAACAATTTATTTTTAATTCGTTTATTGTAGAATAACGCCAGGACGTACTGATTTTGTAAAAAAAAATGCATAAGCTAACGACATAATTAAAATAATTTCGTGAAGTTCTTTAAAAAACAAAATAATCAAATGTTTTATATATTTATTAAGGTAAATTATAATTATAGCCAGATATGAATTTTAAATTATCATATGAATGTACGAGGAGACTATATCATTATGAAGTCTCATAACGTAGTCTAAAATATATTATCTAAGCAACCCAGAGTAACCGCGAATTTAACTATAAAATGTAAACACATGCATAATATATGAAATTAAATGAAACACAATAAAAAAAATACACAAACATACTCATATAATATTAACATAGTTCAGTAATTTTACACATTACTTAAGTATTTAAAATGGGTTTTGATACATTTATTTATTTTACTAAAATTTGTGTTAAACTAATAAATGAAAATTTACCTGATATGTTAATTAGAAGAGAGTCGTTATAAAAGAAGTAGAAACATTTTCATGGATCTAATTAACAATAATTAAATAAAGACCTAACTAATTATTTTTTTCAAATATAAATTAAGTCCGTTGTTCATGGTCGTTATAAGGCTCGTTCGCACAGGCGCTTTCCATGACGTCCACGTGTAAAACACGGAAAAATGCTTCACGAGGATCCGCGCTCTGAGAACTTACCAGTTCGTGAATACATAAATTTCTTTGCAATCTAATAACATTGCGGTCATAAGCGGTCATTAATTTGCTATCTTTCTCTTCTATTTTTACACCAAATTAAGCAACAAAACCGCCGCCATTTTTGACAAACTTCTATCAAAACTATGAATAGACTAGGAAAAAGGTGTCTACAATCTGAATAGATCCGCTCAATACAAGCCAGACGTAAAACGAAAGTGCACTGCAAACAAAAGTAATGAAATAGCGAAGGCTGGGTCTTTTATAATTCCTTTCATCGGGCTCGGAGTGCAGTTCAAAGCGCATTTAGCGATGACGTAATGCGTGTGTAAGGATAATAATAACATTGAGAGCAGTTGGCGAGCGGACTTGATGTGTGCTGGGATAGGTTATAAGCGAATAGCGTATTTATATGGTATCGCAGCGTTTGTTATTGTAAGACAACATTAGCTAAGAAAACGATGCCGATTAACAAAGAGCCCAAACTCGATTGAAGAAGCTAATTGATTGTGAGATAGCGTCACAAAACTCGTCGTCTGTATGTTTATTGTGCCTAATATCATTTCTTTTGTATCTGATAATATTTTATTGAGGTAAGTTCGAAAACTGACAATCAACACAAGGACTTTAATGTACATAATTATGGCATGCGTGATGCCTCATTCTCGTCATCAAAAAAAATGCTACCAAAGTAAAAAGAGATTCTTATACTTTGAAATAAATGTAATCTTATAATAGCTCTTCACTCAAAACTTACACCACCCGACTTAAACGAGTGGGCACCCCATAAAATATAACAGCAGCAAAAACCCTCATCCAAGCAGCCATTTCATGATAATTGTTATGGAACATATGAAATTTGCCCTGGTTCCTTTTTGTCGGCCATTTTTCTGACAAACGTGATTATAGATGATATTATGAATGTGAAGCGTCAACGTTGTGATCGTAATGTATTTAAATGATGGGCCCTTCGCAATGGGCAGCCCTGGGCGAGTAGAGGCAATTACGCTAGTAAAGAGGTCATTTTAGGTGTCTATCTATAATCGCCTTAATGGCCAAAAACATCAACGATAACGAATTTGTTGGGCCAACGCTGCCCATTGTGTAAAGGGCCCATGAAGTTGCTTGTACTAGTTGCATTTATTTATACTGTTTTATCAATTACAAAATATTATATACTTTTAATATTAGTTTATTAAGATAAATGTATAACTCAGAATTATTATAAAAACTTCATAACACATTTTTCAATTAAATTAAATTTTTGGCAGTTCTATACAGAGTTTTTGAACATAATTTCTTAATTCTTACCACATTCGTCAAAACCTCAGTTCGTAAAGTGCTCAAAATGGTACACATGTAGGGAAATAGTACATTACAGGCATTCCGCTGAAATATCTCCACTTGAGAAAACTCACGAGCACATTGGAAGCGTAATTTTTAAAGAATTCGCGAAAGATCTGAACGTGGTTGCCGACATGTAAAGGAGTTCCGAGCTTTGTTACGTTTTAAGGTTAGCCGTGGTATAATTCTAAATTGAATTTTTGCTGGTTTTCCATTATGTTTCGTAAAATCACTTGCTTTATAGATAGAAGGAAATTATATATATTATATTGTATCTGGTCGACTTATTTTTCTCATTATTTTATTTAAATTCTATCCACAAATTGGGGGTTTTATAATTGATGATAATTTTTATATGTTTTTTTTTTCGTACTAACTATCAAACCGGCGAAATTAACAATAGCTGAATATATTTTAAAGAATAAATATTACGATGAAATCTTTTCCTTTATTAAAGTGCACAAAACCTCCTTGGTACAGTTTGGTACAAAATGTGACTATACGTATCACATTTTTACGGAAAATAAACTGCAAAAAGAGGTAAATTTGTATGCGATCGTGATCATAGCCTCAAGCGAAGAGCTAGTAAATACACAAATATACAGTATGAGATATCTTTTCTGTTATAAATTGAGAAAATAACATTTAATACAGACATTCTGACCTACAGTTTATTGATGTTAAAGCGATTCCATTTACATCTTTAGCATAACGAGAATTCCGTTTGCTTTTAATTTTCATTCATATTTATACCTTCATTTACAAGTATGAATTATATCTTGAATGCTATAAATGTTATAAAATTTTTGAACATTAGCTTAGGATAACGATTCCTAAAATGTAGGTTTCATAAAAATATTAGTTTTCCACTTCTCTGTATGTTATTTATGTTACCTATATATCTATTCATTCTTTTGTTATGATTTATTCGTAGAGATGAATGCCTATATTCAAAGAAAATATGGAATTAAATGGAGCCACGAAATTGTCTCTATATCTATTGGAAATATTGGGATACACGGGATTTAAAAAATGTTCAATTCCTTATAATAGATATTATATTTTTTTTTTATCAACTTATCTTGTGCTTGTTATTCGCATAAACTGGAGTCGTATTATGAATTTATTATAATAGTGTGAAGGAGACTCAAAATTTACCTCTATGAAAGAACAAATGAGTTTATTTTTAAACATTTCTTTGTTATCGATACGAATGAAACAAACCTGGATCCCATATTGTAAAGTAATATTAGAATGCCGACGCTCTAAGCATGTAAACCTTTGGAACAATATTTACGGTGCTATGCTAAATCCATTATAAACAAGCAACCTATATGCATAATAATATTATTGATATTACCATAGATTGTAGCCCGTAGGTATAAGCATGTAGGATTGTGGGACATATAATATGACAACATTGTCTTTGATCTTATTTTATACTAGCTGCTCTTCGCGGTTTCACCCGCATGGCTGCGCTCCTGTTGGTCTTAGCGTAATGATATATAGCCTATAGGCTTCCTCGATAAATGGGCTATCTAACACCGAAAGAATTTTGCAAATCGGACCAGTAGTTGCTGCGATTAGCGTGTTAAAACAAACAAACAAACTCTTCAGCTTTATAATATTAGTATAGATGCATCCTAAAACATGGAATCCTATCACAACGCGGGTCAGTTGCTCCAACAAATCAATGCATTATGTACCCACTTCATTATTGGTTCGCTCCTGAGCGTTAATCCGGCGATTTCCAACTAAAATTGGACTGCATTTTGTGGATATCGGAGCGGTTGCGGCGGGATTGCTCTCGACGCTCCACCTACTTTATGTAAATCCCAACCACGACTTCATCCTGTATTGAAAAATATCATGGACACTGTATTTATTTTTGATAAGTTTAAATCTACTTAAAATGAGCTGTACGCACGAATAAGCCACAACTCATGCAATTTATTGTGGTCGGTAAATTGTGGGTGTATTTAAAGTTTTCTCTTTGTTAATTTTATGAATCACCAATGAAATCCATTGGCATCTGTATTTTAAAGCGTATTGAGTTTATTTAAGTATGTGTTTACGAATTTCATAAATTTTATGAAAGGTAATACGAGGAATGGTTATTAATATTAATATAGTATACAGTAAAAACAGTATAGTATACAATAAGAGCTTGATTACTCATCATCAAGTTAGAGAACAATCTAGAGAATAAATATTGTTATCAACTTTTCTCGAGACTTGAGATGGCATTATTTTTATCTAACGAAGTTTACTTGGACAATGACATATCTAGCCAAGAGGCTCTAAATTTTGTAGGCATAACTCTGTATGTATAAAAGTTTATTTCATATCTACGAAACTTATCGAAAACTCATTAAATTATACCAAATCCCTACAGACATTCCTTCCGCCAATATATCAAATTGTCGAACCAAAATCAAAGTGTTATTAACAATTCAATTGAACAATCATAACTGAAAGTGGTTCACGAATATAATTAACTGTAAGTTAATAGCGCTTCAACAAAGTGGAGTAATTACAATAACAACGGGTAATGTGTTGCGAAATTGTCGTATGAATTGTAAATTGATTGCTGTTTATGTTCAGAGAATACAGTTTTGCTATCTGGTTTCTAGAACATTCTTTGATTAGAATGTGCTTCGCTAATCGATACAAAATCATTCTTTAGAAAGGTTTTTTTTAAGAGTCATACAGAAATTTCATCAAAAGGACAAAATACACATAGTGGCCAGCAGTGAACTTCCAGAATTTAGAAAAACGACGTGTGGCACTCGCGGGACTGCCGCGGTAAAGCTATTGCATGCTATGCCTTCAAGCCACACCTCCGCCCATCGGAGTGGGGAGCGTGAGGTTTTTTCGTTACGGAATTTCTTGATTCAGTCCCCGCGCTCAAAGCCCGCGATAGAAGCTATGCAATAGCTTTATAAAATGTTTAGTACAACAGACACGGAATTACAAATTATCTAAAAAATAAGAACGTCATAAAATGTTCACAAGAATGTTATATAAAACATAATTTGAATGAATAAAATATATAACGCTATCTGAAAACCTAGTTAAATCAACTTGGTTCCGACGTAAATCTGAGCTCGAGCTTTCTGGAAATGCCTCGAAAACCGCGGGAACTCAACAGTTTTGAATGTGTAATTTGCACTTGTATTAAATGAATTGACATTAATTCTGTTTCTTACAGAATATCCGCCTTTAACTGCGACGCGAGTTCTTATTTTAACTTAAACTTTACTTCGTTCCTCTTTACATAATAATATGTTGTAATAATTATACTTGCAATAAAAAATGTGTGTGTGCCGATCAGACGTGTCAGAAGTGAAACTTCATTGGCAAGATTATTCCAAAATCGTCGCCTTACTCTATGACGTGACGCGACCTTGAAATTCAAACACACACAGATTGATCTTCTATATTCGTTCAAAATAATCCAATAAATTTTTACAATTTTCGTGCTTTTTACTCAAACCAATATATTTATTTAATGATTCTCAAGATAATAATATTATGATCGTATCCCTTTCACGACTACTAAGAATTCTTTTTGAAAAACTCTTTGCAGAGATAATTTAATATTTACCTATGTACTTGGTAACGAAAATATTGATCCTATTTGTATCAGTTACTTGGAATTAAGAGCCTTAATTCCAAGCCTTAATGCCAATATTTTTATGTGAAAGTTTTAGTTATGGTAGACTTTAACTGTTAATATTGTACACAATTAATAAATAAATTTAATAAAATAATTAATATTTCTTTATCACAAACATTATTACAAATTACATTCGTTCTCATATGTTAATAATTAATAATAACGGTAGCTCTTATACTTCCATGGATAAATCTCAAACTGTTCTAAATGTAATAATTTTAAATGTCAATACTTATACAGCCAGGGTAAAAAATACACCTTTTTCCCCAAAATCAATCGCACTAAGGTTTGTAACAATTAATTATTGTTTGTTTTGTTAACAATGACGTACAACCAATATAGAAATAAGTTTTCTTGGCATAATATTATCCCCACAAAGAACATACTACATAAATATGGTACATAATACATAATATAATACGCAAGTACACAGTTCTACCTTCACGTCTCTTATATTGTGATGAAGTAATAATAAGCCGCAACTTCGCACCCGAAACTTTGCCAAAGTTTTATATCCCTTTTACGTGCATAGTGTTTATTACGTTTGTGATCAGAATTAATCAGTTTCGGGTCAGCCTTTACGTAGAATAACCGTTTAATTTGATTATGCTTTTATTAAGTTAGTTATCGAGTTTTCATTATATTAACGGCAGTAATTAATAATATGATGTGGTATAAATGAGCTATACAGTTGTTACAAGCGAAACGCAAATAAATAATTGAAAATAATTAAAAATTAAGAGAAATATAAAACAATAACTGGTGTAAAAGTGCCTAGACATAGCTATAAATATAGGTAATACATAAACCCTTATAATGGCTTGTTAAAATGATTATAATTATATAACGAGTCAGCTCAGCTTCAATGTTGGATAACTATTAGCTCAAACGTATTTCCCCAGTCGCCTATAACTGCAATACTGTTTATTGCTGAAATACGTATCCAGGTTATGTTTAGACTAATAGAAATTCATCTTCACAACGTTCGTAAGCTACTATTTCATATTTTGATCTGTGACTTAATAGACCTATGTTTTCATTAAATGTTAATGATAAAAATATGATGAAGTATGGAATATTTTCTTATTGTCTTTTTTGAATACTATGTGAATAAAATAATATTATGAAGTCTTTAGTGGTTAGCATGTTCGATTACAAATCGCTAGTAGGTTTATTCCTGCTTTAGATTATATTAGATTTGAGCCCGCGGCTTCGCCCGCGTTTTCAAAGAAAAATCCGTAAAGTTCCCGTTCCGGATTTCCGGGATAAAACCTATCCTATGTGTTAATCCAAGTTACCCTCTATATGTGTGCTAAATTTAATTGTAATCGGTTCAGTAGAATTTGCGTGAAAGAGTAACAAACACACACATACATCCTCACAAACTTTCCCATTTATAATATTAGTAGAATTCATTTTCAGAAGCAGCTTTGTACTAAAATATGCGTATGAACTAATGACTTATAGATGATTTAATTTATGTAAATAAATAATATACCAACCCAATGTACAGCTATCAGATAAAAATAGCAAACTTACAAAAATACACAATGTAAATATTTCGTCCTCCATAACTAAATTATTTCACAACTCAACACAAGGTCCATTGTCTAATATCATCATCTCGTATGTAACTACCTCATTACCCATTCAAACTTTAATACAGGTTGATGTATTTACCTTCAAGTATGTCGTAGATTTATTCCATCCTACATGACCAATATGCAAATGGTAGATCAATTGACGTGTGCACACCATGTGGGCACGTTGCTTCGATTAATTAATCGCTTGAAATACATGCTTCGTGTATATAGCTTTATATTTAAAGGAAAGTACACTGGAATGGGGATCTTGTGATATGTTTGAGCGTGGAGTTGTTTAAACATGGTTTGGTTATGATAGATGAATTAAAATGTAAAATTGAAATTATTAACAACACAGTTTAAGCCGGGATTTCTAGTCTGTAGATTACTACTGCTGTCCGGATTTCTAAATAGGTTTTCCAATGGTTTGCCACATGGTTGGAAATGTTTTATATGTATGTTGACGTGTAATTTCGAATTTTAATCATGTAAAGACAATTCTTAAGTTTTTCAAAAAGAAGTCTTAATGATCATCTAGACTTTTTTGAAATAATATTATATTAATGTTTTAATTGCTATCGAATTGCTTGACGACGCGGTTGGCGCAGTGGTAAAGTAACTGCCTACGGAGCCGACGGTACCGGGTTCGATCCCCGGTCAGGGCAAATATTTGTGTGATGAACTCAATTATTTGTTCTTGGGTCTGGGTGTTATTATCTATATATGTATTTATTAAATATTATATTTATCGTCGCCTAGTACCCACAACACAAGCCTTTTGAGCTTACTGTGGGACTAGGTCGATTTGTGTAATAATGTCCTATAATATTTATTTATTTATTATTTATTATTATAGATAAATGTTTAAGCTTGATACCGATGCACAAATTAATTAATAAATCCTATTTATTTGTGGTTTTCTTGATAAATTATTAATTAATATTACATACATACCTTACCTACTATTCTTTCATTCTAAGGAGCATACAACTATCATACTTTATACTTTACCGAGAAATCTACCATTATTTGTTCAAGGAACGAAGAAGCATTTCACATTAAAAGATCTCATTACCGACTCATGCTTCCTCTAATCTATTTACTGTCTGATCCTTGCCAGCTCAGAAAACAGATTTGTTGACATTTTCTTGCCAATCACACACTTTATATACTGTAAATGTTATCAAGTATTCATTTTATTTTATACATTTTATCCGAAAAGATATTAACATCTTAATAGCAAGAGAGAAAGCCCTATCAAATAACTTTTAAATGGTTTTTATGCTCTCTATGAGTTGGATATAAAATTATTGATTTTAATAAAAAAAAACTATTCATTTTTATATTGTGCGTTATAAAAGTCAAAATGATAAAAAATAATTTTAATGCACACAAAGCACCAACTTCGTGTTTAAAACATATAAATTCGAAACGTCTTAATCCAAGAACCTATATTATACTACTTTAATTGCATTAAGTACTTAAATATCGCATGTTAATCTTTCTAGGGCGAGAAATATAAATCAAATTATTACGTGTTTTAATAATTGCACGCGACACTTATATTATTTTATAGTTTGTGATAAGGGAAATAAACCGCACGCATTGTATAATCATACTAATACTTCCTTGCTGATTCTTATTCTTATTTCATAAGCAATTAAATGCAGTGAGGTTTGGTAGAATACAAAAATCAAACACTTGAATCGAAACATATACTGTGTATTATCATGGTATTATATAATATATTATTATAGTGAAAGTAGCACTATAACGTGAAAATAACATTTACGTTGCGTACCTTTTTAGTTTTTTATCTAAAATATTCGATGGAAACCTTTTAACAAATGTTAAAACCATTTAGTTATTTGCTCTCTACCAAATTAAAATATCCTGCCACTGACTTTAAAATATAGTTGATCATTTCTGTATATTTTCTAAAAACTTTTTATAAAAATAAAGCAAGGGCATTAGGCATACGTCATGATATTACATGATTCCGTTTAAGGATAAAAGCAACTGGATTGTAATTATTCCCGACATATGCAAATATATTTGATAAAAATATATAGGTAACCTTCCATTTTTGAGACCAAATGAAATAGACGTTTTTATTTGCAGCATCTGTGTGTATTAAACATAATATGCATTGTGCAAACTGTGTTAGTTTTCAGCTATAATATTAAAAATTGACTATTATTTTATAGGCTGTTTATCTAAACAACTATTCAATTATCATAACATATTTTAAAGTCTTTAGTCAGTTTTTCTAAATCATCAAGAGAAATAATTTATACTCCACAACCATTTCATATTATAAAACAATGTTGCAAATTACGTTATACCCAAATCGTGTTTTAAACAAACATGAGCATATATTGTTTATTCATTGATTGGACTAAATAATGCAAACAAAGGACACAGTGCATGTAAAGCAGTATACAGTATACAGTACATCACTGCCGAAGCTAGTTTAGAGTTTAGCCGAATGCTAACAGTAATCTGTTTCGATAGTACTGGACATTGACAGGGTTGCTATTTTCAACGCAAAGCAGAATTTATTCATTTGCTCGAAAATTTTGCAAAATTACACAATAGCAACACAGATAATATAAGAGATAATTCATCATGCCAACTGCTGAAAATACGTGAAGACAGTTTTTGTTAAAATGAAATATGGACTAAGGTTATGTAGAATCTTGGATCTTGGTCTGCCTGTGACTGCGCTCGCTGTTAAATTTTAAACATCGTGGCAGATCGTTTTATAAATCGCGTTTTAGATGCATTCGAAAGTCTTTAAAAAAATAAATTGTTTTAATGGTAGAAGTCAAACCCGTACTTTTTCGACCTGTCAGTATGCCACCAATTCGTACGCTGCAGCTGGTTACTAATACAACCTAACAGTAAAATATCAAGTACATTTTGAAGACTTCTTAAGTATCAGAGTCGTGTATAATAACATTATAATAAACTTTCATAGGAACAATAAAACACAGCATATTTCATTGTTAATGCCTGCATTAAGGTCATAACTTTTAGACTAAATATTAAAGATTAAATTTTACGAGGTTTTTATTCAAGGTCCCTTCTTTGTGAGCGGTAACGTGGATGTTTCCAGCATTTGTTTTAATTCATTTTATCGCAGATGGCTTTTATTGTTTAAGATGAAATACAGCTGAGTAAATATTTTTGTATGAGATGAGTTTAATAAAAAGGAAAGCTTAGCTGAAGATAACATTGTTTTTAGTGTAAATATACAGTTAAATATTATAATTAGGGTTTCATTTTGGCTATAGAGTAATTTTATAAGAGGCATTCATATTATGTTCACAAATTAAAGTGGACATTTCTTTTTGGTATCAAAGTATAATAGAGATTTTTGTAAGGTATTGAATATACAATCGATCCATCAAATTATACAATTTTGATAATAATAATAGACGGGCATTTCTCCGCAACTCGACGTCAAGCGCCTATTTTGCGTGAGAGAGGGAGGTGGGGGAAACCAGCTAAAACTGAAACCACCCGAGCTCCTCCATGAAGCCAAGCAGCTTGTGAGGGCTGCCAAAGGCTTCGGGGAGGGACCCAGGAGACCCCAGGTATCTTGCCCTGTACTCCGCAACCCCCTTACATTCCATGATGACGTGGGCTGGCTGATACAATTTTGATATTTTTAAACAAAACAAAGCTTGAGTGGAACTTCTGATTGGAATACCGAATACTTCAACAATACTTGCGAAATATCTAATATAAAAATTATTATACAATATAACTAAAAAATTAAACCCTTTAATGAATAAGTAACTGATACTCAATCGGATTGAAATATTCCATCATGATTTCCAAGAATAAACTGTTAAATAAAAATATTATTGTACCTCTCTCGTTAAAGACTATTTGCGGTATAAATTACAAACAGTTACTAATCATATTTTCTTGGAAGCACAAAATGTTTAAATTCTTACAGTACTGAGGTCTATACAATGCTATATTTTGTTTAATTATTCGTAGAAACAAGGGACAAATCTTATATTATAAACGTTTGGGGCTCTAAATACTGTATTTAGTTCGTAATTCCGATCATCAAAACGGTGTAACAGCTATATGACTAGCCATGCTGTCGACTTAGACTTTGAATCCCTGCGGTATAAAAGTTAGTGTTAATTAAATCAAACTGTTGACACTTGAAAATTTACTTTATACGAGTATAAATTATGGCAAGCTGAATTATTATTATTAATTTGAATATAATTGGCCACACATGTTTTCTTAAAATAATTGTAGTAAGTAGCAGGCACTTTATTTATATTGGATGTTCATCTTCGTATAAATGCAAGACAATTTTATCATTTTTCCAAATTCTGTGAACTTCTAGTAACATGGTGTTAATGAAATAATATGTACTAGCTGTGCCCCGTGGGTTTCACAGCATTGCTCCGCTCATATTGGTTTTAACGTCATGATAATGTTAAATAGCCTTCCTCGATAAATGGACTCGTCTTTCCTGAGATAAACACGTTCAAGCAAACAGACAAACTCTTCAGCTTTGCAATAATAGAGTTTACAAGACAACCTTGGAAAAGGGTATCCGAAAATTTTATTTTTATATAAGCAAAGTGCACTTTGAAAATAAGACCCTTAACTTAGTATGCGCCACGAAAAACGTCTTGTATGGCGAGCGGAGTGGGGACGCTCAGCAAGTTTATTACCACAACGTACGTACAACTTTGGAATTATGTGCTGAGAATGTACTAGGAATTTACTTGTGCTCGACTACGGCTTCTTTATTATTCAATAAGTAAAGATAAATAAGATTACAGTATATTTATGTGTTAACTGGTTTCTAAGTTATAAGAATAAGTGATAAGTTCAATAACTTTTTAAATTGGTTTATAATTATTTTAAGGTTAATTTTTTAGGTTTATAATTAACAATATTTATATTTATCCTCACATAAAATGGTTGTATTAAGTTCGTTTGACGAAATTAATACTTAAACGTACTATATTTGAGAGGTAATATAGTTTTGATTATTTTAGAACATTTTCATCGGCTGATAAAAAAATGCTCGTAAAAAATTCCATCACAAAACAGTTCACGAAACAAATTATGTTCACCATTACATACTATTTACTTCTACATAGTACCTATAATATTCCTAACCCAAGAAAATGTTAGCTTGATTAGGCGACAACACATAACCCGATTACGTTCTTCCGAAAATCGCTTAATGCCGATAATAATCGAGCCAATAATTTTATTAGAGCCTCCATTACCGTAAAGTGCGATATACAAGTAAGTAGTATTAACGATCGATAGATATTAGGAAACGGTGTTTATCCTACTTTCCATTTCACTGCCTAAAATAATATACCCCTGAAAAGAAACGACGGCTCGATAGCAAGCTATTTTGATAATCTTTATTGCAAATTAGGTACATTAATGTTAAGATAAAAGGGATGCTATTACCGTTAATATTTATAATATCTATAAAGGGGTGATTAAAGTATTTTTGATGACTTTCGAGATTTTGTTTAAGGAGCCTCTCTTAATGGGATTAAGGCTGAGAAAATTTAGTACTTTTACGGGAGGATTATAAGAAATTGTAAATTATATTAATTAAATGTGTTTTATTAAGGTAAATGTGTTTTATTAAGGTAAATTTAATTAAGGTTCAAAATATCAAATGCACAAGTATAGAGCAACAAAGCATTTTACTATTACTCTTCAATTAAAAAATTTGTTTATTCAACTAACTACCTTTGAACATTATTTATCACTTTTCTCTATTCTTTGTCTATTACTCTATCACGCGGAAACTGATGTACCTACCGATTTTTACGAAATTTGGCACACACATAAAATTGTATTAACACAGAATAGTTTTTATCCCAATAAAATGTTCCTCAGGGAACAAGGTGGGTAAAACCACGGGGCACAGCTTCATAAATACCCAGTAAATGTTGCTCTTCACTCATAAACACATTCTAGTTTTTAATATAAAGATAACGAGTGTAGCAATTAAGCGTGTTTGAAGCTTGCAATTAATTACGATTAGAGATGCAGCCACATGATAAATGCTGCACCTGCGCAAACGATTCCCAACTTTAAACAGTTCCCGTCTCATTAGCGAACCAAACTTTACTAATAACAAATCATTCTTGCGTTTACAATTGTGTTTAAGTCTTTAATGAATCTGTGTGTTTCGCTTTAATGGGTAAACCTCATTTGAATGAATTTTGTAAATAGGTAGAGAAGGTTCAAATATTGGCCTATTTTTGCATACAATATACACATTTTAAAATACTTTTGTTCTTTCATTTGAATAGTACATGTAAAGTTTTACCTGTCGTCGCGTCAACTGGTCGCACGGTATATGCACGAAGAATGTTTGACGTGTCGAAAAAATTTGTACAGAAGTGATAATATTATGTTATGATATTATCTTGGATCTTGGATATTATTATCCAGATTGATAACTACTTAATTTTCAAGTCGGATCCGAGTAAACAACAGCTGCTAATGGTACTTTCTATTAAGAGTAACTTCTATCCTTCACCGTTCATTCATCATTGCATATTATAGAGTAAGCATTTAACGTACTTTAATGTAGAGTGTTGACATTAATATTAATTTATATATTGTTTGACTTTAAGGAAACTCGTTTTAATTCAACTCGATTTACTCACTGAGGCAAAATAAACAAACCGTTTCTACGAAATTTACTGCAGAATAATCTTAAAGGTCCGATTAGATTTCTGTTAAATGAAGGTTTTTTTTTTAGAAAAATATAAAAGTAGATTAGCCCTATATATAACTCTAAAGACGTATTTAATGCTATTTTCTTGTACACAATTTTATAACAGTTGTCGAAAGCAATTTTTCTGCGAACCGTAACATCAAACTCAAAGGCTCTATTGAATTATTCCCTCGCACTCCATACACAAAATTTGATGAAACAAAAGTGGAATGGAGTAGCCTGCAATACGTACTGAATATAAAACACTTGATAGTGCAGCGGCGTATGAGAACCTATACACTGTACAGTGTACAGTACCGACCAATTTTATTGAATTTCAGCGCGTAATACCTCTCCGGGATCCATTACTTTTTACCTTTTATCCGTAGAGCTGTAACAAGCTCTAAAATGCCTAGTCGAGTACACGCTTTGTTTGACAAATAACAATGGACGGACACTCTATGGTTTTTTGTTGTGATCGAAAGGAATATCTGATATAGAGAGCTATTTGTAATGGTAAAATGTATTTTATTTTATGTATTTATTGCTTAATTTTTACATGAAATACTTAATTTTGTTATTTAGATTTATCTTTTTGCCTACTTGTCTACTATTTAGTAAATAAAAGAGACTGTGCTTCTTTACTTTCATAAAAAAATATAACTAGGCAGCTTTCAATTTTATTTCCAGATTTTTAGATTTAATAAATATCAATAATAATTAATTTACAATACAACTTTTACTTTTGCATTATACTCTTTCACACTTACTTCACTTATTTATTGCATTTAAAGCAACAAGATAAAGGACTTTAAAAGTAGATTAACAATGCGATCTTCACGTTATCAACGGTACAGTGAGTTAGGTCAAAGGAATCTACCTAATTAAAAATGATAGACTCTGCGTCTATCATTTTGTAAGAATACGTTGCCCGCGACTTCGTCCGCGATTATGTTGTTTTTCGTCATTCGTCGTTTAAAAAAAATATGCGACACTTTATATTTGAATGTTTTTAATTGTCTCTTATAAACACTTACTCCATATAATTTTTACCGTTTTTCCGTAACGAAAGCATTATTAGAACAATAATGGAGTTACAATTTTTTCCAAGAACTCATTTGAAAATAAATAGGTACGATATTTTAATGGTGCTACAAATAGAACAATTTTTAAGTTCATTTTTCCCATATTCTCAAAATAACCCAGAAACTATAAACATGTACCATATTTTTTATGTATAACTAACTTTAAAGTAAAATTATTACCAATAACATTTTAGAACAATCTGCAGAAATAATAAGGATTTAAGAAAAATACAACTGACGAGGGATTTTAAACATGTCTGACACATAAATTGGATTTTGTGTTAAATATCCATCAGCAAGTTTTGGAAATTTCACTTTCCTTAACTTTCCTAATTACTTTCAACTTTTTACGATTTCGCGAAATTAAAATAAGCCAGTAAATTCAGAGGAACATATTTTTGACCACTGCTATGGTTATTTTCCATTAATGTAGTAGGTATTAGTTATTTAACATTTAAATAAATATTTCTTGCAAAATATATTGCACAGTGATTTAGTCGTTAATATTCCATTTTTATTATGTTCCATGTTATTAATACACATTACAATAATTATTGAAGTGAAACTTCTTTATCGGGGTTGCAAAAAAATTTAATGTAACATTTTTTCGTTACGCGTGACATTTTTTCGTTACGCGCCATCTTTTTCTTATCTTAACCACGCGTGATTTGACGTATTTCTGTAAAGTTGAATATAGTAAATTATTTTTTGAAAAATAAGGTCATAAAGAAGTTTCACTTCTTACGTGTGTACACTAGTACACGCACACATTTTTTTTAATAAAATAATTCATACTTAATAATATTATAAATGTGAAAGTAACTCTGTCTGTCTGTCTGTTACTCAATCACGCCTAAACTATTAAACCAATTTTCGTGAAATTTGGTATGGAGATATTTTCATACCCGAAAAATGACATAGGCTACTTTTTATCCCGGGAAATTACGCAATCCCGGAAATCCCACGGGAACGGGAACTATGCGGGTTTTTCTTTGACAGCGCGGGCGAAACCGCGGACGGAAACCTAGTAATTATATAAACCAGAAATGCAACAGTGAAATAAACCGCAGCATTATTAACTAACACTAAACATAATTAGAATGAAATAATTCAAATCCTATCGTTTCCCAACTACAATAACCAAAGTCATTTACTGAAATCCAATCAGGCCGCGGTTCAGTTTCCAATTAATCAAAACAAATAAGAGTAGGTAATGCAAAATGAAACTCTGCAATACACTGTATTAGAAATAACCTCAAATGGACGTTATTTCATTTCGTAAGACACTTAAAGATAAACCTATCGTATTACACATCAGAAGATGTGAATAAATACATCTTAGAAATTAAAGACTTTTTAACGGATTTTAAACGCGATTTATTCATTATATTATTTTCCCGACGTTTCACGTAAAATCAAACACTAGAAAATATAACTAAAATAAGTTTGGAACGTGTACTGAACAGCCGGCTCCTGGCACACCTAGAAGCGAACGACCTCCTCAGTGACCGACAGTATGGGTTCCGCCGAAACCGGTCCACTGGGGATCTTCTAGCGTACGCCACCTACATCTGGAGCGAGGCCATCGAGAATCATGGTGAAGCACTTGCTGTCTCCCTTGATATCTCGAAGGCCTTTGATAGGGTCTGGCATGATAGTCTTATTGGCAAGCTTTCATCCTACGGTCTGCCTGCTGGTCTCTGTGCCTGGATCTCAGATTTCCTGAGAGACCGGTCGCTTCGGGTAGTCGTCGACGGCTGCTCGTCCGACCAAATGGCTATTAATGCCGGGGTCCCTCAGGGATCAGTTCTCTCCGCAACACTCTTCCTGCTACATATCAACGATCTGCTGAAACCCGGTATCTATGGGTACGCAGACGATAGCACTGTTGTGGAGAGATATGTATCCAATGCGCGAACCAGTACGGCACAAATTCAGTCTCTACGAGAGGCGATGGTCGATCGCATGAACTTGTCCTTACAGGCGGTCTCCGATTGGGGCGATGCCAATCTGGTCAAGTTCAATGCGTCTAAGACCCAGGCGTGTCTATTCTCCGCTAAACGGAGTCCATTCCATCTGACTCCGACTTTCCAAGGTGTGTCCGTGCCGATAACTAACCACCTCGAGCTTCTTGGTATCACCTTAACGCCTACTCTGAACTTTGGTTCCTTCATAGAATCAAAAGCCCAAGTTGCCTCAAAAAAGCTTGGAATTCTGGCGAAGGTGAGACAGTATTTCAGCCCGGGACAGTTGCTCAATCTTTATCAGGCACAAGTCCGATCGTGTATGGAATACTGCTCTCACCTCTGGGATGGTTCCGCCAAGTACCAGCTGGAGGCGCTTGAGGCGATAGAGAGGCGTGCCAAGAGGCTCATTAACGACGATGATCTTGTAGGCAGAAAACTCCAGAGCCTCGGTCACCGCCGTAGAGTGGCTAGCTTATCGGTCTTCTATCGGATACACTTTGGTGAGTGCGCTGCGGAACTGCACGATCTTGTTCCGCCATCCCCGTTCTTCCATCGATCGTCGAGGCGCACAGATTCTAGGCATCGCCATATGGTGGACGTTCCATGTACCCGGACTAAGCGGTTCGATTCCACATTCTTTATCCGAACCGCAAGGGACTGGAACATGCTTCCTGAATCTGTGTTCCCCGACGAGTACAATATGGGGGTCTTCAAGCGTAGAGTGAACAGGTACCTTCTAGGGAAGCGCGTACCATCTTAGACCACATCTCAGCTTAACATCAGGCGAGATTGTGGTCAAGCTCTTCCCTATCGTCAATAAAAAAAAAAAAAAAAAAAAAAAAAAAGTTTACATTAAACAAAACACAAAGAAAATTTTTTCATTGGCATATTAATAATCATTCTAGTTTATAAAAATCGTATCTTAGACGACTCTCTATCTACAATAAAATTATTTTATAAACAGAACTCCAATTGGAAAACGTTGTGCCTAGCACTTATGGGTATGAAAAATAGATGTTGTCCAATTCTCAGAGTAGGTACAAACACCGCGAAACGAGAATTGTATATAGGTAATAAAAGATTTATGTTAAAAAAATATTTCAAATTTTGTTAAAACATCTGTTTTCTTATTGTCAATAAAGGCGTGCATTACAAGATAAGCTAGAAATAATTAATTATCATGATGAGCTAACTCGCATGAGACGCTAAGCCCCGTACGAGAACAACAAGCCAATTTGTATTCGCTTTTGAGAATATTAATCATGCTTCCTGATTAGCTGAATTTATTGATAAATAAATAACAGGAGCTCTGCGTAAT
Organism: Colias croceus; assembly: GCF_905220415.1. Classification (NCBI taxonomy): domain Eukaryota; kingdom Metazoa; phylum Arthropoda; class Insecta; order Lepidoptera; family Pieridae; genus Colias; species Colias croceus. Next base: position 11,634,389 of record NC_059543.1, read on the forward strand.
GTTGCAATAAGCTTAAATTTAATAAAAGATTTCTTTCGGGTCATATAATATCGGCATTAGATAAGCTAAAACAAAATCTAAATATATTTGGTTTAAAACTTGTTTCTATGTCTTAAAAATGGTGTTGTATAAGCACATTGAAATTCAAAAAAAACACGATTTAAGGTTTAATATTACTTTTAATTACAATCCAGATTTAAAGCACTCCTCTCTCTTCTCAGAAATTTCTATATTTTACATGACAACAGACTCAAGTATAATAAATTAAGAGATGCCTCATGTCGAAATTAGCTCGAAAACCCACCCCTAGTACTTAAAAACAAGCAAGTCATTTCTTGAGGTTTCCTTCTTTCTCCGCAAATTAGCAAAGCAATCAATATTTGTATAGAGGCTGGCGTGTAGCCAATATCCAACTTTGGCTCGTCGATGTTTTGGCTTCACGTAGTCCAAGTTTTAAGTACTTGAGCTGATCTTGGCCGGTCCATCCATCTATATTGTCTCTGAGTATCACTATGCAGCTTCATGCATTCAAACATGCTGTAAGACATACATTTAATATAGGGGAAATTTGTCGATAAAGTTTTTGTATAAAACTGGTTCCGCTTGCAAAAAGTTTCTCACCATTCTTATGCATATTGAAAGTAGAAGAACACAGAATCGACAAACACGTCATAATAAGCGGACGTCGTACAAAGCATTTTATAGAAAATAAACAATATCCTGTTTTTTAGAATGTATATTTTATTTCAATACAGAGAAAAAATAACTACACATAGAGACAAAAAAAGGCGTGAGCGCCGTACATCGTCGGATATCACATAATTCTCCCAAACACTGTCAAAAGTGTTAGAAATCATTTCAGTCACTATGTATACTCCCATTTTTGGTATTTTAGTACCCAACAAAAACATAACTAAAACAGTTAACACACCATTATATTGAGCAAGCAAATCAAAGCGCATCCACCCGGGACACCTTCGTTTCCAATTTGAAGAGCAAGATATTCAAAGGTGAAGTTTCCGAGGTTAAACCAGCCGTCGACAAACTTGCTGGGATCGTGCCAGCACACAGCTCGCGAAATTGAAAATTTTAAAACACCCTCCACTTAATGATTTCGCGAATATTATAACGGTTATGTCTTTGTCGTCTTTTGGGAATAAACGAGGTAGGTTTTTGTAGTATTAGGTACGTTATTGAGTATTTAACTGAAGATTGTTTTAAATGAAAATTTAATTCAAACATAATATCTGGATTTATTTAGTCGACTATAATCTTGAGTGATTTATTTGTAACTGCATTCTGTAAGGCAATATAAATTTCATATTATGTATGTACACGTATGATAGACACAAGCTTATTCTAACTAACATTAAATCTAAAAAATACAAAATAATCATATTGCAGGATGAACATGAAGCACACTTAACACAAAAAACATACTTTATGCTCAAAGTATACAGTTCAAGTTTAAACTATTCCAAAACTAACTAGATTATTACTGGAATAATAAATGATGTATCCTAGACACACCTAAAGTTACCAAGTATTGCAGAAACGTGGAACGTTAATAAACGTCTTCTAACATTGGAACTTTTGTTAAATTAACATGGAAAATAGGAAACTTTTGTACCAATCATACAATGTTTGAATATTTCGCAGTACTGCGAAGTAGCCGTAGTAGTTTGTGTGTTACTTTGACATTAGTATACTTACATAAATCTCTACATATTTTTTTGGTTGGTTAATTTGGTTTTATGAATTTTATCTACATAAAAGGTAAAAGAGCGAATTGCTTATAATAGTATATTCACAACAATCAAGGATGCTGGATCAGCTACTTAAAATATGCTTTTTGAAATACATTTAAATAACTGCAAGTTCTCGTCGACATGGTCCGTACTAAAGATTAAAAATATCACAACTTTCATTTAATAAAATTAATTATCGATGAAGCAATAAAAACGTGAACAGAGTACCAAATCCCTTCATTGCATTAAAATTTAAAACCTTCCAATTTCCTATGAGAAGAAGTTTTTAATAGTGTTGAGGGAAGTCGCAAAGTTCGGTTAATTACAGTCTTCGCCAACTAATTTGTACGGCTTTTGAGCTCGCACTAATTAATTTTACGAAGAAAAATATTTGCCTTGATTAATCTTTTGTTTGAAAGTTGGGATTTTTATGGATTTCAGCTATTTTTTATTGTCACCGTCTTAGATCTTTTTGGCGTGAAATATCCATTTAAATCACGGGATAAGTTTAGCGAACTTTTTCTTGTAAATCTTATTACAATATTTTTTGTAAAGACTTCACCATTTAAGTATCATAAGAGTATATTGTTATTTAATAGGTACAATTTAAATATTATTTGTGGTGTTGTGAATGAAAACATAAGTACTTAATCTTATATAAACATTTACCGAACAATTACAACGTTAAATTTGGAGATAACATCAAAATTGAATCGAATAATTTCGTTATATTTTTACATCATCCCAAACCAAAACAGACAGAGGTCAACTGCCAACTAGATGAAGGTAAACACAAGATAAACGAAAATAAATGGTTCGTTAAAGCACAATACAGCTAGTTAGAGGGTATTTATTCAGCGATGGATCATCGAGGGGCAGGTAATAACAACTCACTGTGTGGATTAATTCCGAAACTTAGTGGAACGTCTATCTTTTCCCAACGTTAAGACGATCAGGATTAGCTGTGGTACAAGGTGATGAATTATTTAATGTTTTTATTTTAGTTATGAATACACATTGACTAAGTGTATCAGACCATTATAATATAATCAGGATTAAAAAACGACGTGTGGCACTCGGGGACTGTCGCGGTAAAGCTATTGCAAGCTATGCCTTCAAGCCACACCTCCGTGCCTGTCGGAGTGGGGAGCGTGAGGTTTTTTCGTTACGGAATTTCTAATTTCGGTCCCCGCGCTCAAGGCCCGCGATAGAAGCTATGCAATAGCTTCAAATTAAAAAAGACAGGTAATAAATGGTAGTTATAACCATGGTCTGACGATATTATAGTATTGTTATGTGGGATACTTGAATACAATAAAAAGCCTCTAAAGCCTTGTTTCCACTTGAGCATGCTCAGGCGAATGAGCGGCTCATTTGGCCGAGCCGCTCAAGTGGAGATGCCTGAGCACGCGCGGCCCGAGCATGCTCAGGCGTCTCCACTTGAGCAGCTCGGCCAAATGAGCCGCTCATTCGCCTGAGCATGCTCAAGTGGAAACAAGGCTTTAAACGTAACCTTTAACCGAAGTCGCCCAGTATGTTTAAAACATTATAGAAATTGTGTTATTGAGAAATTAGGCCCTTTCAAAAATAAATCATTTAAATCGAGATCGAGAATCGAAATTGATACTGACGATTTCATAATATAGCAACAGTTTGGATGCAGGAAGTTTTGAGGTAAGAGATAAAATAGGTCATGCATTAAAAATGCGATTTTAACTTTTTTTCATAGAGATTGTTATTTGTTATATTTCTCCGGAAATTTCAAATTATCGAATACTGTAAGTTATATTATACATTTTGATGCAAATAATCCGTCGCTTTATTAAAATTAAATTAAATATGTATATTTAATTCTAAAAGTATATAATTTGTACCACAAATAATTCTCGTAGATAGGCTTAGATTATTATCATGAAGCAGTGCGGACGGCGTTGATGGGAACAAATATATTAGCTGCAAATTATTACGATACACAATAAATTATTGGTTGTACACGTTAATGATTTATTGAGAAATTAATTACCCACTTAACAGAGTAATCACGAGATTTAATAATAAGGTGTTTTAACTAACTGATTGAGTTTTATTCAGATACTAGCCTCCGCCCGCGGCTTCGCCCGCGTGGTGTTTCGATAAAAGTGTGTTCAAAGCCTGTGTTCTTTCTCAGCGTCTAAACGTGCCTTGTTATTTAGATTTCTAAAGTCTAAACATTGTCTGTGCCAAATTTCATCAAAATCGGTTGAGAGGTTTAAGAGGGAAAGCGTAACAGACAGACAGAGTTACTTTCGCATTTATATTATTATAAATATAGGTATACATATTATATAATATAATAGTAGGGAAGGGAGTAAATTTAAAAAAACAAATACAGCATTGCATTAAAATATAAAAATACCATTAATCTTGTACCTAATGAATCCAGTAGACCTGTATCATTTTATTATCATATTTAAAGGTTGTAATGAATCAAATCGATTTTTTAACACCTAGAATAATCTAAAAATTTACAACTCCATCTACACGACGTACATCTCCCACTCTTCACTGTGCTTTAAATGTACCCAATAAAACAGCCAAACCTTGTAGGCGTTTGATTTCAAAACGTTAGTTAGCTGGCATGGCCCCAAGTATTGACAGCGAGGCATAACGCCCGCACTAACATTGTCAGGGCTCGTTTGCGGCCATGCTGCCAGGCACATGTCTTACACACTGCTAGTGTTGTAACATGGACATTTAGTAGACGTGGAAAGATATTGATGAAGCAAATTACCTGTAGAACGTAAGAAAGCCATGAATAGACAATTAGGTTAGATTTGTTCAATAAACTGCACTTGCTTTTAAGTAAATTCGGAATTTTAAATATCTGTTTAAGAAAGTAATTTCTACTGATGAGATGATGCCAGATAGAAGCATATTACTAGGATTTGTTCAGTTTATTAGGGTATGTTTCGAGGTGTATAAAATTTCCTCTGATCTTAATAACAATGCTTGTTTTGCTGATTTGCTTTCATATTATACTAATGGATGTACAGGTATAGAACAACTTTCTTTTTGCGACTTATGAGCATATACCACTTAGAAAATCACCGCTATACATTCATTTTTCTTTCCTTTAATTACGGCTCTGCATACACCAGAAGATTACTTTCTATTTACACTACCCGACTTCTCAGAACAGCCAGTAAAAATGAACCACACAAAATAAATAGAGCATCACAGTGAGTGCACAGGCCACGGCTAGATGGCTCCATGTCAGCGGTTGGAGATTACGTCAGATTAAGTTTAAAATCTACAATGATCATTACTGGACTTGGCAAGGCTTACGGATCACGTCCGCACATATTTGTGTAACGCCGTAAAGCCCAGAAACGACTCAACTTAAAAATGTCCGCCATTCACGGATTTGCATTTTAAAAAGCACTTGAAGCTTAAAGTGTGAACACTTTTTCTTTTGGGTGAGAAGATTTTTAATTTCTGTTTTCGCTAAGCGTCATTTAAAATTCAATTAATTAAGTTCGCTTAACTTATTTTGTGGATTTCGGCGAATTGTCGCGCTTCGTTCGTTAATATATAAAGGTATAAAATACTTCAAGCGTGCTTAATTAAATTAAAGATGTCTGATGGAATCAGAATAAATAATAATAATTTAAGCATATTACTTTTCAACAGTTAAAACATAAAATATAAAACCGATAAGATTTTAAACAAATGTCCATCTATACTATAGACTAATATATGTATAAGTGTAGACTATAGATTCTATAGTCTGTACTTAATATAATAAAGCTGAAGAGTTTGTTTGTTTGTTAGAACGCGCTAATCTCAGGAACTACTAGTCCGATTTTTCACATACCTACTATAGTTTTCATTACGGTGTAATAGCAATATTTTAAAATGTAGGTATCTGATATTGACTGATGATGATTATCTTTAGCTCCCATTGACTGTAATAAAAACTTATTATTAATACACAAAACCAACACAACAAAAAAATATTAAAAACAACCCTGTTAATCAAACAGCTCATATAAATAACCACTGAAATATCCAATAAAAACATCCTTTGACTGTATTAAAAATTGCATGACTTTGCAATAGCATTTATTGGGTTTCATCTCGTATCATAAATGTATTTCATGCAATACTGCTTAATAGCGTGATAGTTATAATGAGGGCACACCGAGGGCCCTCCCAAAGTGTCGGGGTCGTGACAAATTGGAGGGTTTTTTAAAAGAAACATGGCGTATCATAATGCACGTTTCGGGTTATTAAATCATTTTTAATTTGAGTTTGCAGTTTGTCTCGTTGAATGCGAGATTACTTCATTAGTTTTAGATTTTAATGATATGATTTTTAAAAATGCAGCAGTGCAAATTGTATGTGTTATTTCAATGTTATTTAAAACAATGCTGTAAGGATGGTTTAGATTTTAGAATTATAATAAAAGCTTTACTTGGTTGTGATATCAATTTGTTATTTTTTTACCCTTAAATTACATAACTCCATAATTTATTAATTGACAGAAGAAAAGTCTCAAATAATAAAAAGGTCAGCAGTATAATTTAGAATTAAATCCATCAAGCAATGTTGCCACAGCCAAAGAGTATTTTGTTGCCCTGACTAAATACACGGCATTAGTATTTATCGACAGTTCGAGGGTATTCTGAATATTGCATTGGCAGAAATGAGCTCAGTATACCAGTAGCCTAAGTGGTCGTTAAAGAAGCCCATTTTATCGTACTTTCTGAATATTTCAACAAGATGGAATAAAATGTTCCACCAGGACGCTCATGTTCGTATAAATTAATGTTTATTCATACATATGAATGTTTTGTGTATTTGTATGATTTATCTATTATATTTGAATGTATTCATTAGCTTGTATCTGGTATGTTTGGTATTCCATGGATTTGGTTGGTAGTTGTTAGTTAGATTACGCTTCAGTTTAACGATTAAATAAATAAAGGTTTGATATATTATGATGTTAAGAAATCTAAATTTTACTTTCAGGTGAAGTCTTTGAATTTATGCAATTGTGATGTTGTTGTTTTTTATGTAATTTTAGGCATTTAATATATAACCCGAGATGAGCGCATTCAAACAAACAAACAAACAAATTCTTCAGCTTTATAATTTTAGTATAGATAACATTTCAACTTATATAAAAGGTAAAAGTTATAAATTTATTTCCGTTGCTTCACCGTGAGCCAGGTAACAAGTAAAACCGTGGCGCTTACCTAGTTTATATTGTCCTGGCAATATATTTTCAATAAACAGATATACAAACAATATAAATTGAACTGTGTGCAAAGCTGTCGGCAAATATTAGCGTAACACTAGAGTACATGGCAAATATCATAATGGAGCATTTTCACTGTCCGGTTAAATATATTTATTTATTTCTTATATTATGTTATTACATAATTAGTACCTATGCCTGATGAAGGGCACGTCAGTCATTACAACCAATAAGACTAAAACACAATACGTATTTTTCTGATTTATCTTTGCTATTACATTAAAGGTGTTTGGTAATCTTAGTATTCGATTTTATATTTCAAGAAGTTCATTACAATAGAAATGCAACAATTCCTTTCCACTTTCATTGTAACGCCTTTTGACCCAGTTGCAACAATAAAGTTGTTACATAATAAAATATCGATTCAACTACTTCTAAAAGCAGTAATATAAATAAATGAGTCACTTTAAATTTCTCTTCTATTTAACCATCTTTCCATGTTTGTGTATGTTTATTTTTTGATTTCACAATAACTAATCGACTTTTGTCCTTTAAAAATCACTCCTCTATAACAACTCTTCAACATAAGTTTAATACTTCCAATTGGAATCCTATCCAGTAGGATAGGATAGAAAGTATTAAATTTAGGATTAGTAAATCCTACTAGGTAATACATATTATAAATGCGAAAGTTTATGAGGATGGATGTGTATGTGTATGTTTGTTACTCTTTTACGGAAATACTACTGAACCGATTACAATGAAATTTAGCACACATATAGAGGGTAACTTGGATTAACACATAGAATAGGTTTTATCCCGGAAATCCTACGGGGACGTGAACTATGCGGGTTTTTCTTTGAAAACGCTGGCGAAGCCGCGGGCGGAAAGCTAGTTTTATATAAATGTAAATCTATATTTATATAAAACTAGTCGTGAATAAATATTTATATAACTTATATAATCTTTATATGACATCATCCATAAAAATAATAAAAATAAAAATACAAGTGTAAACTCAACTTAAAGCAAACCCGATCACGTTTCTCATTGATACTGTTACGGGAATGCGTGAAAAAACATTTCATTCGTCTCAAATACCCCACTTTGTTATAACTTACAGTATAATGATGTGGATTGAATTCCCTCTCTTCAATGTCTTTTGAGACGTATTTTATAAAATATAATATGCATCTTGTGAATAGTTAGATTTGTGTTATATTTTCTTTGTTTATGCACATAAGATCCCAGCTTGAGAAATCCTTAGCTAGAAACAAATAACCTTAGCTTGATTGAATAATATTTTTCTTATCACAAATCCGATAAAACCAAAAATAACGTATCCAAGCCCTCTGAAGGATTACATTTATGATTTAAGCGAAGTATTTTCTGTAAAACCGAAATTTTAATTAGCCTCTGAGTAATCGAACCAAGAATCGAACCGAAGAATCTTGATTACTCAAGGACTTGATATCCCAAGGAGGTTGTATATATAAAAAAATAGGTATCTAATTTAAATTTAACTTCAAATGAATTGAATTTTATACACAAGTTCTGTTTCTTTTCGAAGTTATCGCAGATTATAGCGGTAAGCTGTAGGCGAAACAAGTTCTGTAACTACTTCACAAGTAGATAGTATGAAAAATGTAACCTGGAAAAAGTATAATACAACTTGCGAACTTTCTTAATTATCCGCAACAATTTGTGATTCTTTTGTTTTCAGTTAGAAAAGGTATTTTGGATTATTGATTTAACTGATTTAAATCTATTACAATATTTTAATTTGTAATAATTGAAATCATGTTTTACATTGGTCAAATGTTTGAAAAAACTTCTCAATATAAATATAATATACGTTCATGATAAATTCCGAAAAGTAAAATCACAAAAACATCACATACAAACGAAAAACACGAAACAATAACCCTTGAAAGCTAAATGGAAATAGGCTAGAATTTAATCAAATCTACAAAATGCTCCGTACCGTACGTACGTCGCAGCCAAACGTAATAGGCATGCGTACGGACGCACACCGGACCTGACCGCAGTCCATTGCACCACAGCTTGCTGTACCACATTGTACAAACAAATTGTAGAAGAGATGGCGATGCTAAAATGATGATACCGAATTAAGGATTATCCTATTTTTTTTTATCTGCGTAGTGTCTTGTCTCAGACTATAGGTAGGTGCGTGTTCTTGCTTTTAAAATCATCTAAAGCCTGGACCTGTTTGATCACAAGTCGCAGTCAATGTGATATTTATAATAATAATAAAAATGTTATCAAAATTGAAGTTAGGTTTTATTTAATAGATTATCATGAAATACTAATAATTTAATTGCATGGACATAATATTATTATTCTATTACACATTATTCATGACTTTTGGATACCTTAACTGTTTTGTGATATTGTCGTCTCTAAATTCTATCTTACCAATAAAAATAATATAATAGGTCTTTCTGACACCCTAACATATCTGCAAGAAACAAGTAATTTGCTAGCAAACACCCTCTAACATTATAACATTAAGAGTTACAATCACATTAGTTTAAACTAGTTAAGTATACGACTTTGTAACAACTCGTATTGGGCTTAACGACCAGTGTAGTGGTTTAGTATAAGCTAAGGATACTAATTCAGTACCTATTATCCTGATAAAATACCTATATATATATTATAATGTTTATTTGGATTACTTTATCGTACCATAAGAACTCCATAAAAATAACAACCCTTTATTACATTGCCAAGAATGTTATAACAAAATCAACTTAAAGCTCCAAACTGCAGACGCTATCTATCAATTTATCAAAATTCATACAAAATAATTCAGGTGTTCGGCCGCAAAAAACGTTTACCAAGTAGTACAAAATCCATCATAAACAATTAAATTGTAACTGTGTCAATTATTGGTTTAATTATTTTTTCCTGTGTTTATCTCCTAAGCTACACAGAACCTATTGCGAATGTAAGGCAGCCCTAAACACTGCATAGTATTGCTTATGGTTGGAAATATCACAGCTAATTTAAGGGGAAATGAATGCTCTAGATATTCTCACTTATAGGCGATGATTTTCCGAAGGATTGTACAACCTCATAAAAACTTAAATTTTATGAACGTATGAAACGAAAGTTTCATACTCTCTCTTAGGTACTTAGAATTCTTAAATCAATAAAAAGTAGAGCAAACTAATTTCCGAGTAACGCAAAGCAGATTAGGTAATTTCCAACAAATAACCTTAGCTTGATTGAATAATATTTTTCTTATCACAAATCCGATAAAACCAAAAATAACGTATCCAAGCCCTCTGAAGGATTACATTTATGATTTAAGCGAAGTATTTTCTGTAAAACCGAAATTTTAATTAGCCTCTGAGTAATCGAACCAAGAATAGAACCGAAGAATCTTGATTACTCAAGGACTTGATATCCCAAGGAGGTTGTATATATAAAAAAAATAGGTATCTAATTTAAATTTAACTTCAAATGAATTGAATTTTATACACAAGTTCTGTTTCTTTTCGAAGTTATCGCAGATTATAGCGGTAAGCTGTAGGCGAAACAAGTTCTGTAACTACTTCACAAGTAGATAGTATGAAAAATGTAACCTGGAAAAAGTATAATACAACTTGCGAACTTTCTTAATTATCCGCAACAATTTGTGATTCTTTTGTTTTCAGTTAGAAAAGGTATGATGGATTATTGATTTAACTTTTATCGTAAAAAAAGTTATTATGGTTTATTATAGGTTTCACCCGTGAAGAAAAGCAATTTTACTTTTTTCAATAATAATGTTTGTAAAAGCGTCAGTCCATGAAAGACAGACAGATTGACTTTTGGATTTAAAGTATCAACATTCTACAGCTGCATGGAACAGTTTAAAATCAAACACCAATCAAATACTTATGTATCATATTCTTTAGAGTTATTAAATCAATCTTCTGAATCAAACATATCTCTTTTTTAATGTGAAACTTTTATTACATCGTCTCAAACTTTTTGGTCTGTGCAGCGCATGTCGCGTGACGCACGATACGTACGATAAATTATCGTACAAATACGATAATTTTTAGTTAAATGTCTATAGTGTGAAAAAAAGTTTCACTTTTACCGTGGTTTCATAAAACCACACAACATTTTTTTTTTTCTACATTATTAGGTACTATAAAAAGTAATTTATTAAAAATTATATCAGTAGAAACACCTATAAAGCTACATTATTACACAGCCAAGGCAGAACAAAGCCACAATGTATAAGAATATCATTAAAATGTCCGCAGCGACAAACTGGCGGTGCCTGCAGCTCGCATTTATTTATGTCCACGTTTTAATTTACTTCTCCGGTGTATAAGTGTGAAATTATACAAAATTCACTTTGAAATAATTTCCCGGGAACTAATACCGCTTGTTTCCTGAGTGCAACACGGGCGTTCGGGTGCCTTGGGATGGAGGTACACTGAGAGATAATTTTAATTAATTATTTTTTTGAAGTGAAACTTCTTTATCGGGGTTGGAAAAATTTAGTGTAACATTTTTTCGTTACGCGTGACATTTTTCCGTTACGCGCCATCTTTTTCTTATCCCTACCACGCGTGATTCGATGTATTTCTGTAAAGTTGCTTAAAGTCATTTTTTCTTGAAAAATAAGGTCATAAAGAAGTTTCATTTCTTACGTGTGTACACTACTAGTGTTTTGTGTTACACGCACAAAAATGTGTGCGTGTTTTATTCTCTGTTGTTAAAATTTTCCCGCTTCTAAATAGTAGCGGGATTTAAACAACACATTCGTACTATGTATTAAATTAATTTACTAGCTTTCCGTCAACGGCATCTCCCGCGTACCTAGTCAAAGAAAAACTAAATTTCCCTCCACCCCCATATTTTTAAGGCTCTGAAAACGAAAAAGGAAAATTGATGAAAATGGAATTTCCGAAAATCCTGCGGACATTCCCCAACTCCTGCATTCTTTGGTCTCCCATTTATCACATAGCAGTATCAAGTATTTGTCTATTATATTCATAAAATCGGTTAAGCGAAACTTAATTTTAGAAATAACCTATAACAACGAGATGACCTATCGTTTTTACACTATGTTTCGCTCACTGTGCCCCCACCTTTACACAAGTACACCACAAAACCGCGTTGCATTACCGCATCCCATACAAGTTGGATCCGGCTTAATCTATTTGGGCACTCCACTGATAGTTATGTAGATGATAACTTTATTACTTAACTGCTTATCATCTAAACCAAGAGTTCAAGTTTCAAGGTGGGGAATGTGTGTTTCTTGGTTTCGTTGACAAGTTTCTGTATAGTGTATAGCTTTGCTTAAATAATGTAATTAATTCATGTTTTCTATGTTTTGGTGTTATTTTCATTATCCATCCAAATTATCCATCATATTATGTTATTACCATCATATTGTTATATAATTTTGATCTGCTACAATTAAGTAACATCTTACTAATAAATTAACAAATAATAAAACAAGTATATTTATCAGGGTGGTTGTTTGTTACTCTTTTACGCATAATAACTGACCGAATTTGTATTCAATTTAGTTCAAGTTGGTCAAAGAGATTGATTATAGACCGAATAAGCACATTTGCTACTTGTAACTAGGTACCACACGAGAAAAGCCGGGGAATCTTATCTATACATAAAATACATAAAAAAATAAAACTTGATTTCTAAGCCAAATAAACAAAGAGGAGACAGAGCAAATTCAACACGTTCACATTCTACAGAAAACACAAATACAGTTCTATATCACTTTATTCCATTCCCAAGTAATTCGATAATAAATATAAATCCTTAGTAACTGCCCGCTGACCCGTAAAGCAGACCCTTAAAATAGATAGATTTGAGCTATCAATTTAATTTTGCTAATGTCACCTTCTGTGAGCGTCGCTGAGACCAACTATTGTGAGTGGCCACTAAATATACGATTCTGCATTGATATTAAAACATTAATATATTTTTATTTTTAACTTTTGAAGAGCAAAAAAAACCCATGATTTATTTTTAGTTTTAGATTTGTTTTATGCCTTATACTCGAAAAAGGTTTTTCTTATTTTTTGCTGTAAATTTACTTTCGAGAAAGGGTTTTTTTTACTATTTGTTATAATCTAAATGCTGAATATTTATATTTTATGAAGGTAAGTCGAAATTGATGCTCTTTTCACATTCTATTTTGTCATCAACTGTTGAAAAAACTGTTGAAAATAGAAAGCATTACTATTATTAATATTATCACAAAAATCGCTATTTTAGTACCAGCACCTCGCTGATTTGATCAGAACCCGGCGACGCGTGAAAGATTTCGTTTGCGAGTCAATGCATACCGACATTACGTAGTCTACTGGGATCAATTCTACTTGTTGTGTTAATATTTGATACCAATTGAACAACTGTTTTCTATATAAATATATTTTTTGAGCGATTAATGCCTCGGTATGTTATAATGACATGTATGATGCTGTTTCGGTCGTTTAAAAACACTATACTAATATTATAAAGCTGAAGAGTTTGTTTGTTTGAACGCGCTAATCTCAGAAACTTCTGATCCGATATGAAAAATTCCTTCGATGTTAGATATCCCATTTATTAAGGAAGGCTATAGGTTATATTATCATCTCGCTAAGACCAACAGAAGCGTAGCAATGCGGGTGAACCCGCAGGGCACGGCTAGTAATTTATAATTCAGTCAGGATAGCTGTTGTTTCGTTTACTATTTCATCTTTTTAAACACCTAGGCCTTCAAAAATAAAATATCAATATTCGGATATTAATTGGAGGTAACTTAATATATCTATCTAATTCTAGAATTAAAACAAAAAATAAAACGGCAAGTATCTAAGTACTTACGTGTTTAATGTTTAAACCCTACTGTATTCCTTAAACAATTCCAAAAGACCAAAGTATTATTCCAGGCAACCTTTTAAGGGATATCAGTTATTCTTCCCGAGGCGGCGGGAAAAATTAGCGTTTTCTGTCTTATAAATGCCCCATTGAGTAGAAATTTTTACGATGAGCGCGCGGCTGCTGCAAACGATAGACTATGTATTATGCTGTGTCTACACTCTCGACGTTTACATTTGGAAAATAATTACTGATTTAATTTATATTGAAATACATTTGTATAGTTTTATAGTTGTTCTAAAACCTACGAATAATTGAATTAATGTAACAAAAGGCTTAATTAATCGGTGAAAAAAGTTGTATCACGTTGTATAATTTGTAAAACTTCTGGTAGGTAGGTACTAGAAGTTTTCATTCGAAAAATGTATAATAATATTTAGTGAATTTATTTACCCATGTGCATTATTAAGCTTACATACATTTTTCACACCTAACATTTTCTTCTAAACCAGGAATGAATGCCTCACCGAGATTATAACCATGCCATTACCTGCCCGTTCTAATTATGTAAATATGGCCGAAACCTTTTATTCCAGAACCTCGTAGAAGCCTCAACCCCTTCCGATAACTGAAGCAAATTTAATACTCGGCTTGTCAATGCTTTCTTTGATATTAACGTTATATTTAATACGTTATGTTTATTATGTGTGAGCGCTTTGAATCTTTTAAGAGGCTTAAGATTAAAGGGTTGCGATTTCGTTCCTTTGTCTCCTTTTAGACGTCTTTTGATGATACTTGTTTTTACGCATAATATGTTCATGGAGACTTACGTTGTAGGGTAGCTTTAAATAGCGGTATTTTAGGGTTCATTATGAAAATGTTGGTAACAGAATTTGTAATATCAATTAGCTTGTGTATTTTAAGTTGTATTTTAAATTAATATATTTAGAATTGAAGCAAATTATGAAAACAATAGTTACTTTATACGGTATTACTAATTTCATGATAATATGTAGATACTACTAATATCTACTATATTATTATAATGTGAATGATAAGTGAACAATGTACAAAAGGTATCTTGAGTTGAGGACATAGTGATAGGATAGAATTAAGCTATAGATAATGTTGTATGGTTTGACGTAAGCCGAAAATAAATAAATATAATGAACTATTTTTTTTTTCTTTAATATAATGCACATCAACTTCAAAAGACTAACTAATGAAAAATAACGAACTTCAAACGTAACTTCTTTCTGCGAACTGCGCTCAATGTACTTCTTTGACTCGAATGGAGTTTTATTAAGCTTAATAATTATTATAGATGTTAATTGTCTAATTAAGAACTAGAATAATTTATCTTTACTGGATTTTAAATTTCTATTTCGCTACATTATTTATAATTTATCATAAGGCTTAATTGAAAATGTATTTTTCTTTAGATACTTTAATACATTTTACAAGGCTGTCTGTTTCTAAGCTCAGAAGTAAACATTTTAAAAGAGCAAAGGGGAATATCTAAAAATTTTCCGTGACGTTAATTCACAATAGTGAACAATGGCAAAGAATGTAGTGTTATAGTTTAACTACATGAATCAGATATAAGAGCACTAAAATAGAACAATAAATGTTTGAGTATTTTGTTGTGCTTTAGATCCGATCCGATCACTGCATGCTCTTTCTACCGCCTCTGCAACTGTAAGGTATTTATTCTGTTTCATACGAAAACGTTCTAGAAAAATATTCCAACAAATTCTATTAGATTGGAGTGTGATGCACATATTCTGATCAAAATAAAATCAAGATGAAATAGCGATGAAAAATGAATTTAGCGTCACTTAGAGTGTGTATAAGGCTTTCAAATTGTTTTTATTTATATCATGTATTGTTAGGATATTAAGGAGGGTCGCGGAAGAATCAATACCCGCGGCCCCATCATTAAAGCGGCTCGACGGAACACAGTGGGGTTTTAGTCGGAAAGAATCCGACATAACCCACGGCTCCTTCCCCGGAGGCCGTGGGTAGCTTTGGAAGATTTCCCCACTATAAAAGGAGAGTAGACACTTATTCGATAAGGAAACTTGAACAAAAGTTAGTGGAAAGTTGAACTCTTTAGAAACAACAATAAAGTACTCAATTATACTAATTTTCATTTAGAAGTTTTAAAAAGACAAAATATTTCCAGCTTAACGTTTATTAATAGATTCAGCAATCGACTTTAAAAGTTTAACGAAATTACTCAGTTAAGTAGACAGACAGACATCACATAGTATATCTATTCACAGTTATAAATTATTAATATCATAATCATCCCAGCTTCATTTAATATGCTATTTCTGATACAAAATCTTTCAATCCGTATAATATGCATTATATAAACTAATTTATTCAAGACCATTTCCGCAACTAAGGACACACATTAACCTAATTCTGTATTAATATACAATTAGGCTCATTATCTTGTGATTATACATAATTAAATGCAATTTACTAAAGTAATTATGATGCGGAGAGGGAGAACACTTTAATATTTATGTGGGATTATATTTTTAATGATAGCGAATGTTAAAATTTTATATAATAATGAATATATTTATTACTAGCTGTGCCGCGCGGTTTCATCCGCATTGCTCTGCAGACCAACAGGGTCTTAGCGTCTTAGCCTATAGCCTTCTTCGATAAATGGGCTATGTAACACCGAAGTAATTTTTCAAATCGAACCAGTAGTTCCTGAGATTAGCGCGTTCAAACAAACTCTTCAGCTTTATAATAGTTTTGATAAGTATGTATTTATTATTTAACTAACAGCAGCAATCATTTAATGGAATTTGGGATGAGAATCTTAAAATAGAATCCGTTAAATAGAAAGTTATACTCGTTCATAAGATTATCTAAACGATCTCAATGTTTTTACGATTGTCTGGAAACGTTCCGGAAAGTACCAAATTGTGTGACTTATTTCATTTAACTAAAACAGAAAAGAAATAGTTGCATTTAACAATCATTTGCAACACAATACCCAATATCAATAGGTCTACAGGCTTATTCTGTTGCTTATTATGTTTGAGGAAACGTTATCGAAGAAATAAATCTATTTCAATATTTACAGAGGAAGTTGTATTAAATGTATTAGTTGTTATCAAGACACAACTTGTGCGTTTATCAAACCAAAACCGCATAGACTTATTTACTGTTTCCAACACAACGTAAATACACCACGACATTCGTTTATAGGTGTCCATTAGATTCAAAATACTAAACGTTGCACTGCACTCTCGCCTCTAATGACAGGCGACAGGGGCGTTATTTGCTTAACCGTATTATTTATACAGTTATTTCGGTTTGGGGCTGGTAATAAAACATGGACATAGAATAAGTTCGCCACAGATAAATAGTTTGGGCGATTGCCAGAAACGTAACGAGAGCGTTTGAAATATCACCCTTTTTAGTTTTCAAAGTTTTGTTTTGAACCGAAGATCTTCAGGCCGCTAACGTTTCGGAAAATATTAATAGTTTTACAACTGACTTTATGGGACTTTCCAAATTGTTGTAAAGCATAAAATCGGTTGGAACAATTTATGTACAGCTAAGTGCAATGGGTCATTGTTGCTTTTCTAAAAATTGGTATTTTATCTTACTTGGAAAATTTATTGGTTTCAGATTCTGACACGATTTCAAATACTAATTATGTTCTGTATCTGTTTTCCAATTTTCCAATGATAAATTTCATAACTTTACAAAAATGTCAAGCACGCTCTGTAATTTCTATGAATTAATTACCCATAATTAATGATTATAAGGTTTCTTCTGTAATTTTTCTCCAAATAATAGTCGCACAATATGGTGAGATTCTGTAGGTAGGTTCTGTAGGTATGACCTTTATAAGGTCATACCTACAGAACTACTTGTCGCTTCTTTTATAGTTTTATACAAAACTGACGAACTTCCACTCTTAAGTCATTCATAATATAAACACAATCTTAATAATAATATTATAAATCTGAAATTTTTGGTAACCTATTAAAAACTCGAATTTCTATTACCCGAATCTTAAAACCCCGAAAACGGTTGTTAGAACTTTTAAAAGACAGATGTAATGAATGACAAATTTTTAAAATTCCTTTTTTAATTGCCCAGATGAATCGATTTCCAGATGCACCAAAACCAGATTTTTAAAAAGTATTTTTTTGTTTCCCGTATTCTCATAATACAGATCTCATTATACCAGATTCTCCGAATACTTTTTTTTGTTTCCCATCGTACCATTTTCCAAATAAACTATTGCCAAATTTTCATAATCTTTTTATTTGATTTCCATACAATCGTGATTATACCTTTACTATCGACTGAAAATAAACATTGTCAGTAAGTAAATTTATTGTTTTACTTGTCCATTACAGACCGGTTTTAGTGTCAAAGTCGACTCAGTAGGTTAGGTTTGAACTACGACCCCACGCCAGAACCGACTCGCTATTGTTTTACTTGCCCATTACAGAAAGGTTAAAGTGTTAAAATCTATTCAGTAGGTTAGGTTAGGTTCGTGCTGCGACCTCCTGGAAGGATTTCGTTTCGCTGGATATCGTTTATTTGAATTTCAAAAATCTGGACATTGTTTGTCTGGATATCAATTAACTGTATTTCAAAAATTTGTGTTTTAAAAATCTGGCTTTCGTGCATATGGATTACGGTCATCTGGATTTTGTGCATTTAGATTTCGTATGTCTGGAACTCATTCGTCTGGATTGTAAAACGTCGTACAAATAAAGAAATGGGCAAACGAAATTCGGAGTTACGATTATTTGGCAAAGAAAACTTCGAAATTTTGAAATTCGGGGTTATGAAAAAATGTCCTAACGTTTTCTGGATTACGATATTCGGAATATTAAAATTCGAGATTAAGATAGGTAACCGAAATTTTTACGTTAGATTGTTAGTTTGTTTGTCACTCCTTCATGCAAACACTGCTGATCCGATTTTAATGATATTTGGCACACATATTATAAACTAACTTAACTAACTAGGGTCACTTGGATTAACATATCGGATAGTTTTTATCACGGAAATTCCATAGGAACAGGACTTGTGAGGAACCTTTGACGGGTGAAAAGCTAGTATACTAATAAAAAGGAATTCCCGTACCTTCAAGATCTATTCCTAAATTAGCTCTAACGAAATTTCATTACATGCCGTCGAACCGCAGACGTAAGACCCTTACGGTCAAATAGGCAGGCTTATTAAATCAGTAAAGGCCATTTAGCCTTCTCTTACAGTTTTAATTGAAGCCTTTAATGTATTCAAATGTGGCAACACACAAAATAGATTTTATGAGACATTGTTCTAATTTTAAATATACCCGATTAAAACCCTGGATGGCTGTTCTATATTGGTTGTAATAATTTTAAATTTTTATTTTCTTTTTCTCAATTATGAAAGCATTAATGAATTGCACGAAATTATTTCCAACAAAACAATTATTACGAAAGTTCTATTCAATAGATATAAATTGTCATCAAAATAATATGAAAATAGTGAAAAGTGCTACAGTTTTGTTATAACAACACAGTAAAATGTAAATATTCCTTCACCTAAAAGATAGATAAATCCATGAAGCTTCAATATTTGAGTGCATCCTCAAATATTTCGCTACCACACATCGAAGCTAAACTTTATCGTCGACACTTGACACTTATTGTCATGTTAGTGATGTTCAATATCGATATTCCCACTTTATTCATACTTGTTGTCACTATGTAAGTGACCATGGCTTTCTTGAAAGTTGGGACGTTTTATATGGTTTTAATTTAATGGTCAGTGTTGAAGGTGCTTTTAAATGTAACAAGAATGTGTTTTCGTGTCATTGTTGGTTATTAATTGGAGAGCTGACAAAATTACACGGTCTCCAAGTATTTGTATAAATAAAATCACGAGAACACTTCGCGTTCTCTACTTCGCTATTGTTAATTCTACATTTGCAATGAATCACTCTAACAGACATTTAGAGCCTAGCCAAGACCTAAAGCTTATAATCAATTTAATAGTTTTATTAAGTGACCTTGGTCAACTTTTCGAAGTACCTTCTACAATCAACGAAAGTAAATTGTAATTTGCTTTTTCCAATTAACCGCCATAGATTTATTGGATTATAAACTTTATTCCTGAATCTTAAACATCTTAATCCCTCTCAAATAAGAAAAGTAAATATCCTAATTATAAGTCTATCGTATTTAATCAAAGTTACTAATTTTAGATTTAATTTTGTTTCTCTTCTTATCTGTATAACTTACAACTTTGTATACTTATAAAAGTATAAGGACGTTGAATCACTCGATGTTTAATTACAAAATCTCGAAAACTACTTGACCTTTTAATATAAAATGTAATGAAAATGTTTCACATTGTAGAAACTGTTTCTAGTAATTATTGTATTACTTTATAATTGTCTTTAAGTTTTTTTAGTTATTTTTTTGTTTAAAGCGAAACATTTATTTGTTAGTTCTTTATTAGATGTAGTTATCTTATCAAATAATCTTAGAAATATTGATATTAGAACAATTGTATCAGTTTGCATCCAAGACTTACTTACGAAGTTTAATCACATATTATTAAATGTTTGACATAAAAATATGTTATTAATTTAACTTATTTACTTTTAATAGCACATATTACACTTACTTATTACGTCTAAGTTACATTTCAACTTGAATATCAGCACACACAAGGAAATAAACTTAGCAAGTCCACTTACGGAACAGTCGCTATAAAAGAGGCTTAAGTGGGACTTAATAACTTGCTCACTAACTTTGGTGTTACTTAGTCGTAGCACCAAGGTGTATGGGGTGATTATTTTGCATGTTACTGTGCTCAAAATATAGTTTTGGTGATTTACTGATATTCGAAAGAAAAACTGAAAAGTTTGTTTATTTATATTTTTCTTAATTTTTAATTCGTACATGATTTATTTTAAAATTATGCTCATTCTGATTGCGACAAAATAAAAGAAAATTATTCAGTAGTAATATAGTAAATAGTGCTGTAGTTATCTATGTATTGTGAATAATAAAAAAGGGTCAAATACTTCAGCCTTTATGTTTGGCAAACTCATAGTAAAGTTAAGCAATAAATCAAGTTTTATGCGCTAACCCATTCAAATACAGTGAAGTGCAGTGGTTTAGTTCCGTGCTTTTCTTCAACATTGTATTTGATTTGTGATGTAACTTGCAAAATATTGTATTTCTTTGAAAACATCTAGTTATAGATAGTACGTAGATTCCTACGGAGTCTTTGAGTTGAGTCACGTGAAGGAAAATGTAACAAATAACGATAATTTTCTTATATTAAACTTCAAAGATAAAAAGAAATCCACTTTTCGACAACACATTTATACACTTACCTCCCTGATTTTCCGGTGATTATTATTTATAGCATTTCCTTGTGTGAATCCCTTACAAGTCACAATACAAATTACATAGTTTCTCAAAATTTAAAAGCATTCGTATTCTAAGGATTCACAACACCCAATCGTATAAAACAAAGGCGCTTTCTATGTCCCTACCTACCTATCTTTATGTCCCTGTGTATGCTTAAATCATTAAAACTATGCAACGGATTTTGATGCAGTTTATTTAGATAGATAGAGTGGTTTTCAAGGAAGGTTTTAATATACTTATAATTTACTAGCTTTCCACACGCGACATCAGTAGTTAAGGCGTGATTGAGTAACATACAGACAGACAGAGTTACTTTCGCATTTACAATATTAGTATGGATCAGGTATTGTACAAAGAGGGCGAAACCAAGGGCGGAAAGCTAGTTTTCAATATTTACTTAATAAAACAAACATCGATCGTAACCACATTAAAACGCAACAGCTTGATTGCAATAAAGCTAAATTCCGTTCCATTATTGCGAGTGCACAGAGAAGCAATTAATGGGGGCTTATTGGCTCGGCTTTCAGGGTGCAGTATAATTGATTTGATGCCTCCCACTCGGGTTACATTACGCCAATTTGCATTCTCGCGGGAAGGCGCGGGAAACGCTTCGAGAACCTTCTGGAAAGAACTTAATGTGTCAAATGCATGCACGCTTCAAGAAGACGTTAGGTAATTTAGTTAGCAAAAATTTCAAGCTTAATACAAAAAATATCTCACGTCAAAATAGAAATTATTAAATAGTCAGTTGGTACTAACTAAACAGAGCTAATTAAAGAAATCTTAAAAATTTATAGATCACTTCACGCTGTAATATTTTCAGTGCTGTCGATTCAAAAGCTTACATAACGTATCGAAGGGCTATATTTTCTTGTATTCAAATTAGTTTTAAGCGGTGTGCAAACATTAAATTAGTATTTAATGTATGCACAATGCACATCACGCGTTCATAATTTAATTATTTTAATCATATCATACACATTCGCATGACTCTTTTCACATCAGAAAATAAAATATACAATATTATAGATATATTTTTATTTTTATATAAAAATCACTAGCCCGGTAGATGTCGTACTCTCAACAGCAAATTATATAAGGTTTTACGTTTTTTCCTGACAATTTTTCTACCTAAAATTTCCAAATATCGCTGAGGAAAAATCTACCAAAATAATTGTATCCATTTTATAATTCTGATCTTATCGACTCGTATTTATAGGCAAAGAGCTATAAATTCGTTTAAGAAAATAATAATTTTATGTATGGAAATTAAAATACGATCAATTCAACTGCCAACAAACATACATAGAACAAATCATCCATAACATTCAATCTACAACCTATTTTCAAACACTACACTCCCAATAATTAATTGATTGTCACTTACATCTTTAATTAAAACACTAACTCCGATATTTATAAGTACTCCAAGTTATAAGTTGGGAGTAAAAACTTGGAGCGAGTCACAATACGCGAAATCATTGAAGTTCTGCAAAGTCGCCAACTGTCAACTTCACTGCGAACTTAATTGGAAAGCGGTTCTTTTAATCCGTAAATTAAATTAAGATACCGCGTTCGTCTGAAATTTTTAATTGACTTCGCTTGCGTTGGTTTTATTTGGGCGTTATATTTATACGCACATTTTTAGCACACTTCATTACCTATTGTGAAAACGAAAATATGCTTAAGAATAATAATTCTCTACAGCTACCTATATAATATACGAGTGGAAATTCGTCTTAGATACACAATTAACTTCAAAAGGGTTGGAATGGATATTTATGATATTACTAGCTTCCGCCCGCGACTCCGTCCGCGCGGATGTCGGTCTTCGCGTGGATGGTTTATTTCTTCATTTTGAGTAACTCTGACAATGACATCTTATAAAAAAAAATAATCACATATTTGGGTTTGGTTGATCCACTAACACCCACTGCTATTTATTTTTTTCAATATTTTCAATGTACTGAATTGACCCTTCTACAGATTTATTATATGTATAGATTATGATCTGATAGATTTGTCTCATGTCTTGAATAGCATTCCTTTATTTAAATATCAGCATTAAGCAAGGATTTTATTATAAAGCAGAGTACAATTTCTTTTATGCTTTAAATCATGTCGGAAGAAATTAAATCACAGTTTCCCGGGCTCATGGGGAAGTTAGTAGATTATAAGAAACTATACTTGCTAACCTAATGAGATTTTGTATTTAGATAAAAGATCGATGTCAGGAAGGGATAATGGATCTCCCCTTAATCAACATACACTGCGATTACCATCTACCTCGAAGGTAACGTATTCTGTGACACTAGAATTAAATCGATATGAGTGAAATCTAATGAAATAATATACACTTTGTAAATTAAACTTTATTACGGATTTTAAACACGATTTATTTATTATATTATATTATTTATCGAGACGTTTCTCACATCACAGCGACCGTGGTCGCGGGGAGACTGTGTATCGAACAAGAGAAAATACCATAGAAACTCTATATTCAGTTTTACTTATTTTAAACTTCCCTATTGACTGATTCGATTCTGAAACTAGATAAATAATTAACCTAACCAATATTTGAGCAGTATTGGCTCTACGTCTTGGTCAACGCTTCGGCAATTTAATGATAGATTGCACACAGTATGTGTATTGTGTACCAATCTCGGGGAGAACAGATTGGAATTCAAATATACATAATATGTGAATGAATATCTCTATTGTTGCATAGCATATTGTATATGAATTATATTACAGTTAAAAACCTAATTCTGATTATGTTTAAACACACGCGATCAAATTGTTCTGAGCCTTGTAACTGCATGCAATTTTTGCATTTCTTTCTATAGATAATGTTTTAATACTATTTTCACTGATTTTATATAAAAAATCAATATACCCTATTGTTTTATATAACGCATTGAGAACGTACAAGTTGAGATACTGTCTTGATATCCTCGCTCAAGATTTCGTCCACCCAAAACTTAACAAAAGCGAAAGGGTCCACGATAACAGCATATAATTCAATAAACCCATAACATACTTATCAGGGGAATCACATATCGACACCCAATTTATTTCAAAGGCCTCCCGTGGCTTATAAATGATGATGGGTCTCGTATGACGGATTTGAGGTGCTCAGATTTTCCGCCAGCGATCCAATCGGAGCGTTTACACAATGCTCTGACTTGTTCTATTGTCAATGGCTCAATATATTACATCCCTTTCTTTGGTTAGATTACTTGTATGTTCTATGTAGAAGACACAATTTTAAGCGTAGGGTGCAGCGCTTTATATGCTCCGACCCTTTCGGCTTTATATAACTGCATTTAATCGTAATAATTTGTGCGGACAAAAAGAGGGGTTGGATACTTTTGGGAGCTATCTTTTTCTTGGTTAAATAATAATACTATCCGTATTATTAGCATTTATTGCAAAAGACATGACCATACACTGACAACATAATAGTAATCGGACGGAAGGAAGGGATTTAATATATTTTGTCCATGACAGACAATAAAATAGAGTTCAAATATTTAATTATACTGTGTGGGTCATGTAACCGTTTACCAACATACCCTCACAAATATCCAGGCCACTAAAAAAGGTTACGCTCTGTCGCTCATCTTGTTCTTGCCAATCCAGCGCTTGCAATTTGCTGAGATTCAGAACAAAGTGGCATCTAATGGCGCGTAATGGCGAGCGTTTAGCTGCACTCTGAGATACAAGTGTTTTGGAGATCCAGTGTCTCGAGCGTTTTATTCTATTAACAGTCTGCTGGAACGTCCGACTGAAAATGCTCCTTACATTGTATACCAATGTAGGTATAAAACAACTTTGTAACACAAAATCTTTAAAATCGTTAAAATTTTATTCGTGTGCAAGAATAAAAACCAACCCCAATACTTGTAACTGGAAGTTGAGCAATATGAAAGACTAGCTGTGCCGCGCGGTTTCACCCGCGTGGCTCCGCTCCTGTTGGTCTTAGCGTGATAATATATAGCTTATATTACTCGTGGATAATGTAGCTTTCGAATGATGAAAGAATTTTTAAAATCGGT
Source organism: Colias croceus (assembly GCF_905220415.1). Taxonomy (NCBI): domain Eukaryota; kingdom Metazoa; phylum Arthropoda; class Insecta; order Lepidoptera; family Pieridae; genus Colias; species Colias croceus. The sequence goes on from NC_059543.1 coordinate 11,659,728, forward strand.
CCAGTAGTTTATGAGCCTATTCATTACAATCAAACAAACAAAGCTTTCCTCTTTATAATATTACTTAGTGTAGATTTAAGCTTAGTGAAGCTTTCTTAACTTTTCGGGAGCTTATGTGCCTATATCAGTTAGAGTGAAATGTCTATCTATATTGAAAATCTTTTTCTAATATTTAAGTCTATAAAAATGAATGGAACTGAATGAATGAAATGAATAATACACATACAATACCAACATCACTAAAAACTCTATGGATAGGTTAGTTTTATCAAGCTAAGCTTAGGTATCGCAAATAATAAACCAAACTAATGACGGCTAATTTTGCAAAAACTACATTAATTATATTTTTATGAAGCCAATAAGAGCGAGCTATTAAAAAGTCGGAACTATATCACGTACTACCATAAAATCAGAGAAGTAATACATCGCTGATCGCCTTACTAATTTATGTCCTCGTTCGCGTTCCATCGCCGCGCAATCGTAAACACGTTTTATCGGCTCGGGCGCGGAGCAGCAATGAATATTAAAGGAATACGAACGACCTATGCTCAATGAATTTTAAATTGCACGTGAATCATCCAAATGAATATAATTTTGTTATTTATCGCTAAGATCTTTGCGAGCAAATGGAATGTTTAATTTCGTTGTGCTTGTTACAAGTTTTCCAGAAGTGTTTAAAAAGTTAAAACTTACAAAAAAATATATTATAGGTACCATTTCTACTACTGTAGAAATGTCATTCTTATTTCTTTGGCTTTCGGTTTCCGAATCATGATTGTTCATCATCTGGTATACCGTTTCTGTTGAACATATTTTATGACATACGAAAAGTTTTATCAATCACTTCTATGAGACGAAAACACTGTATTATCTCAAATTTCAATCTTTTACATTATTTCTTGACATTTCTGTTATTGGTAACAAATATCATTTCTGAAATTACTAATAAATTGTATAGGTACTTGCAGGAAAGACAGAAATATTCATTACGCTTTTAATAACATCCTTTTGCTGGTAATATCTAAAAGTCGTTTAGAATATTTAAGCGCGTTTTGATCTCTTCTAAGTTTCACCACGTTTCACATAGGTACCTCTCTAAAAAGTGAATTCTTTTATGAATATTATACATGTTTTAAAGTGTTTCTGTAAGGAACCTATTTAAATAAATAAACGTTCAGACTGGTATTTCAGTTTAATGTAAAGATATAGTTTCAGTTAGTAAGTAAATTATGGATATAATTTTAAAGAAAAATATAAAAGTCAAGCAAGTTCAATTTACTAGAAACATTAAAATTGACATTTCCATTTCTCAAACTCTGGTGCAGTTAAAACTATTTTAATGGAATTAAGATTCAAGCAGCCGGTGTGTAATTTATGGAATTTTTATTTTTAACAAAACTTTTAAGATTTAGTAGTTATGGTTCTTCTGAGTTTTATTTTTATGTGTCATTTATCTCTTGTAAATACAACAAAATGAAAAGAAATATTGAGCGTAGATTAATTTGCTTTAATTTTTCCTGTTGTATTATATTTAATAAAAAATTCTCAAGACAAATTATCAATAACTTCAAAGTACAAAACGCACACTTACTTCAAACGTTATAAAAGTACCTATCTTCAAAATTTGAGTCATCAATTATACTGACGATACTAAAATATGAAACATATTTATCTTTTTTTACGCTTTTTTTGCCTAAACACAATATGTTAACTTGCATTACTTTTTTGTGAATTTATAAAATTTTCCGCGAATAAATAATTGACCAATTTAAAAGAATCCACGGGCGCTTCCGTGTTTTCGGACGTCTAATTAATCAAATGTTAATTAAGCAGAATGCCTGCAATTACAGAGCAATTAGCTTCGAGGCGGACTCACAAAGTTTCTTATTAAAATTCATATTTTTGTTTCCACAGGCTCATAATATTCAATTTGGGAGACTAGGACCTCTTCTTTCATCGCAAAATAATATGCAGTTTCTCAAACGATCCATGATCGAGAATTCAACAACTATTGTTTGATTGTAGGTACATAAAGGAACTAATACTATTTTTTTTAATAAAACTCAGTTTAAACATTGAATCATTCAACTTCGTTCAGAAGCATTTTTGAATCACTCAAATATATATCAAAGATTAATAATTTATCAAAGATTAATAAGTCTCACATAATTTTCGGTCTATACATGAATAGCCTTTTCATTTACTATTACCCAGTAGTTTCTCGTTCACATTGAAATATATAATACAGGTAATTTAAACAACACAACAGAAACATTGACACCAAACTTTTGAATTTTAAACTCGTCGTTACAAACCCAACAGTTGACTCGTTGCAACTAACTTTGTCCCGATAAAAGTTTATCATGAAGCAACCCTTTGAACAGCCACATATAGCTATTTGCTCTAGACTTGTATAAACTCATATTGGTTAAATGAAAATTCAGCTATTTTATATTCAATTTTTATTTATATATGTTTTAGATTCATTGGTGATTTGTATAGAGAGCAGTGAGTAAAGCTGTAGCTGGTGGTTTTCCTAGCGTGACAGTTTTTTCCATCGAATTAGTACGGAATGAGGATTTTCGGAGTCTAGTTTCCATCAGGATCCTGTGGATGAAATTCCACCTGAAAATAATATAAAATATATTCTAACAGATAATTTTAAGCTGTCTAGTGGATTAAAAATTATTATGAATTAAAATAGAAAAGATAACCACAAATATAGAGAATATACGAAAAAGTTTACAATATTTATTTAAGAATTATAATAGGTGTTATCATAATAACAGTATGTGTTACATTATTAATCTTAACAAACATAATTCAGATGTTGGAATATTAAACGTGTACTTTGTAACCGAAAGCTTTTGTGTACAATAAATTAAAATCAAATTGAAACTCATGTTAATGAAGATAAACGTAATTTTGGAGAAATTTATTAAGTACCGAGACAGTAATTAACTGGAGTCAATGTTAATAAGTAATTTAAAAGAAATCATATTTAAAGACAAATGTTTGTTTATAATAAAAAAAGGTAATTGAAACAGAAATTCTATGAAGTTATAAGTTTAATGAATATTTTCGAACTATATCAGTTTCCGAATACTGAATTTTAACTAAGTAAAGAAAATTCTATTTATAAGTGGTTACAAATAAAATGACTTCTCATTAATTCAGTTATAACACTCGGTACCGAATTCACGAAAAATGACTTTTGAACGAAAATAATTTTGTATTCCATTTTCTAATTGCATTACAACGAAAATGTACATAACATCAGAAACCGAAGCTTCACCTCTTACGGAAACTCAATATTCTATTTCACAAATATACGTCAGTACGCTCCGTTGTTTATTTGTAACAATTTCGCCGCTTTTCATACTGCTCTCGTGAAATATTTACTTTTTTATATTATATTTTTATAAACTTCGGTTGAAAATTTGGATAAAATTTTTATACACAAGCGCGACTAACTTTGGGTAACTCGTCCTCTCTAGAGAGGTCACATTTGACAAAATGTGAAAGCCATATTCAATATTCAGTAAAAAAAATTTCATTTAACCCACATTTAATTTGCGCTTCTAGTTATTAATATGAGAATATAATGTGTTTATGTGTACAAGCCCAACATAATTTTACATGAATTAAGACTAATTGTATGAGCGAGGTTTTCACTGCTTCGCAGTCCTGACGGAGCTAAAGCTAAAAGTGTTCTAAATGGACAATTTTCATACATAATAATATACCTAACCTTAAATAAGGCTAATAATATTAAAACAAAAATCAAGTTAAATTAGACTTAAATTCGATGAACATGCAATAATTAATTCGTTTAAAAATTGCAAATCTATCAAATATTACAATACATTTGATAAACCGTGTGCCGTGTGGATATAAAAAGAAAAGCTTTTTCAATCAACTCCTGCCGAGAAGAACCGACATCCTAGATTCCTTTTTACAAGTTATATAGAACGTTCCGACCCTAAAAAATACAATTTATTTTTATATTTTGTATAACATTGAAATTAAGCTAAAAATGTACAAAGTGTACCTGAAAATATTATCTGTGAAGTGCAACAATTTGGTAGCCGGAGTCGCAGCGCCAAAACTTCTTATTTAACTCGCTTAAAACACTTTTCAGCGTTGAATTTTCGCTAAATATCGCCGCTTTAAATGTTATTTTTGTGAATTTCTATTTACGTTGAAACTCATTTAAAATAAAATTTAAATTTCGTCGGTTTCGTTAATGTGGAGTGCAGTCAGACTATTGAGAGAGCAAGTGATTACCTACATTACCATTACCTACAATGCACTAACATCTGTATAAGTATGCATTTTTTATTTAAAAATGAACATTAATTATACATAGTTTTATTATTACAATACGAAATCTATAACACAAAGTAAGAAGTCGTACTACATCGTAGTCATACTACATTTTATGCACCTAATACTTATTTTTATTTACTCAAAAATTGTGTGACTATTAAATTATTAAACTTAAACTCCTTACTTAATAGGTATTAATAAAACACAAACAAGACCTTTGTCCTGAAATAGCTGAACAAACAATAATGTTATTCGATAAAAATGGAATGACAAAGCAGTAAGTAGCTTACACACGGAGAAAGAATAAGTTTTAAAGTGTGAGAAAACTCCAGTTGTAAGCTCCAGTCCATTTATCACCGTTACAAAAACCGGCAATCTACATGTCGTGGGAAGAAATGATAAGTACGTTGTTATTTTATTTCTGTAAAGAATCCAAAATATCTCGAGCGGAAGGGAATGTTTGACCGTGCTGGCGTCTTTATTGTGTTTTGTATTCAATGTATTATGATGACAGTGGAGCGAAATAAGACATGTTTATTCATACTGTATTCGAAAAGTTATCTATGTGTATAGCTGTCGTGTATCTTCGTTTTTTTTGGGTTCTGACATAGTTTAATGATATACTATTTACCCTTTACAGCTTTTAAAAATCGTAAGCCTATTAGACATTATAGAAATGTGGAAGCCAGACAAAATGGCACATTTAAAACATAAAATGGTTACCTACTGCTGAATACATATTTCTAGGATGTCTTTTTCGGGTCTTTTAGTCTTATTTATATGGACATATTTCATGTAAACGTTTCATGTAAGCTTAATTTTTCTGTCATTTCATTTAACTTAACGGACAACCTTTTACAGTATTTAAGTCATTCAGATTTCAGGGAGTCATTTACTAAACATTACAATTTAAAACCGTATGATTTCTAAAAGTAACTTCCCTTCAATTTGTATTAAAATTTTATGAGCAACTTGTATGCGTAAATTAAGCAAGGAATATTTTATAAATCTGAACGAAAAATCGGTGAAATATATTAAAACCTGGCAACATTACGACTTCGATTCATATTTTATAAAGAAACGGCGAAAAATGAGAGAATTATTTTATTCCCCTCGGTATGCCTTGAGTCATAATTTTATTTCAAAATTCGAGTATTTCAGTGGCAAAGATAAAATATTCAAGATAACATTATGCAATATGCATTTTGCTTCATTTAAAGATAAAAGTTATTAGTTAGGCCCTGCTACATTTTCTACGAAATATATTAAGTATTTTCATAATACCTTTGTGACTAATGAAGCCACATTTTTAATAACTTTTACATCGAATGCATTATAATATTTTGTTGAATATTAAATTTTCTCTAAAAATATACGACTATTAATGTTTTATGAATTTTGTTTTCACTTTAAAACTAAATCCAAAGGAGAATGCCCATGAAAGAATGGACCACGGTATAGTGTTGCGTCAATGCCAGAGTGGTTTTGGAGGGTTCTTCGATATTCAAAAGATTTTTACCAATACATTTTTTTGTGATAAAAACAGGGGTTTTCAAGATATTGAGAAAAATTTGAATTAACCTCAAAACTTAAATAAACCCGATTTAGTTAGGTTTATGTGTGATTTAGGTAGTATTTTATCGTCTGAAGGCTATTTTTCGTTTAACATAATATTTAATCTATGCGTAGAGCTTATATGCTTTCAGACAAAGTCTATGTGTTCATCGGCTAGTGTAGGTAGGCACTAAAAATCTTCCGGGACGGATTTCAAGAAAACCTAAATATATATTTAAAAAATGCCAATAGAGTTTTTATTCGGTTAACATATTGTTGTTGTTGTTTGAATCATTTTTTCACTACATATTCGAAGAAAGAAACAAATAAGAAATAACTGGTTACCTTCCAAGCTATCTTACAAGCTATGTCATAATAATATTTTTTTATATATATGTATTTATATTATTTTACTTCACTATATAATATGTTAAAACAACCTACAGTGTATAAACAATACCTTACAGAGTGATTTTATGTTAATTGATTTTTTTGTAATTCAATGAAAACAATATTAGCTATTTACCATAGTAAATGTCATAATAGTTACCGCTTGGTTACCGTGCTAACCAGTAATGGATACTAAATCTATGGTAACGGATCTAAACAATTACATGTCTTATTAGATTTTACAAAACATTCCCTGGTCAAAATATATTTTCAAAAAGTAAGAAGGCCTCTAAATTGCCGAGATTTTTTTTAATAGTATTTTTATCTTGATGCATGAGAAAAAACCTGTACCACAAAATATGTAAACGGTAATGGACACTTAATCTATAATAACGGATCTAAACAATTACATGTCTTATTAGATTTTACAAAACATTCCATGTTCAAAATATATTTTCCGATGGTAAGAAAGCCTCTAAATTGCCGAGATTATTTTTAATATATTGTTGTCTTGATGCATGAGAAAAACCAGTACCAAAAATGGGCATTCTCCTTTCGTAATCATATTTTGCATCCAGAACAATATCGTCAAAATGAAACCCTTAAAAAGTTGCATTATGCACAAAGTGTGACTAATATTAACACAAAGTACAGCACGTAACTGCTTAAGCTCGCGACCACGTTGCAATGGCGCGAATCCGCCACAATCCAACTGAAGAGCTGAGGCGCGGCGCCGCATATAGAATAGTCTAGAAGCCGTAAGTTTCGTCTATTCTTTGTGAATAAATGTTTCAGGTGCTTTGTATAGTCATTATGAGTCGCTTTGTTAATTCGTGGGAGCTCTTGTACGCCTGAAATATAAGCAATAGCACAACAGTATAGGTTGTCCAGGAATAATTGTTACGATATACTTACTTTTAAGTTTAAAATTCCTGAGTATCCAACGTAATATAGAGCATTGAACATCTTTTTCATAATTATTATTTAAAAAAATCTGTTAAATGAACTCAATTAAAGTTTGTTTTTGTCGGCAAATCAAATGTATTCAAGATTTAAAGGGACTCCTTAGACTATGAATTAGTGTCTTATTCCCATACTTTATAAAAATTGTATCTTCTTCGTGTTCGTATTATCCATTTATACTTATAAAAATTCGACTACATTGCATTACTTATAAACAATTAAAATATGAAATGGCATAAGGGTCGTTAGTTAGAGAAATAAAATTTCCAAAAAATATTCAGTTCAACTTCAAGAACGTAAACAAACATGATTCAATCAATAAAAATGGAAAATAAATGAATTGAGTGGAAAACATTATACATACAATTGGAAAGTTATCAAGTGAGGCTCGAGAGGAACTTAGGAAAGGGTCGTGTTTTCCCGCCGGCCATGTGTGGCCATTACATTACCAGTGGATAGCCCTACGACGAAAATATCTCGCAAATATCTTTGAATATCCTAAGAAATTCTAAATCATATGATCTATTATAATTAGTGTATAGTAAAGTTTAAGTAACTTTTTAAAGTGAAACTTTTATTACATCGTCTCAAACTTTTTGGTCTGTGTAGCGCATGTCGCGTGACGCACGATACGTACGATAATTATCGTACAAATACGATAATTTTTAGTTAAATGTCTATAGTGTGAAAAAAAGTTTCACTTTTACCGTGGTTTCATAAAACCACACAACATTTTTTTATTGGGTTAACTTTATCAAGCTTTTTCGAAATATATTCATTATTGTTGGTTGAGTTGAGTTAAGGAATTTGATAATATAAAAGAGCATATTTTAGCTAGAAGCTTATTGTTTTAGAAGCTCGTTTATAACCTTGTAACACATTTCACAGAAAGGCAGAGCTGCTGGTAAGAAACTAACCTCTTTGTGCAAAATAAAGCACAAATAAATAATATTTGTGACCACATTTCTTGTAAACAAATAACTTGAAATTCGCATATAGTTCCTGGCCCAACCCTCAAGGGCGGTAGGCTTCGATCGGCGATTATAACAAGCAGCTAACGAGCGCAGGGACCAGTGTGGTAACTTCGTTTGTGGATTTCGAACACTTCTAGCCGGTGCGATTTTTTAATTGGATTTTTCTTGAGAAACAAAACTTATGGCTAGTTCCGGTTTTGTGGAGATTTATGACTTGAAGTGCCTAATTATATTAATACAGAGGTTTATATAAAAATATTCAATTCAATAATACTTATATAAATTGGCCGCTTCGTATCAGTTATTTCATTTGTACTGTATATCAATCTTCTCAATCTGAATCATGCGATACTAATATGACGAACGACTGCATGTACATCCCTGAAAAAATGCCTGTAAGTATATGAGTTTTTCTCACAAAAATAAATAAATTGGATTGAAGCTTAAAATCCGTAAAATTCTTAATATGAATATACAATAGCGCTCTGCGCTCACCTTCAGCCTTGCTCCCTACTTCATAAAATTCAACACTATTTCGCTTTCATTCAGAGAAAAATCTGAATTTTGGCATACAAACAACATTGTTCAAAATAAAGGTCACGTTCAAAGAAGGCCATAACAGACATAATGTAAAACCGGAAGCCAAAAATCGTTGGGCTTTAAAAAATATTTGATGCCTTTGATTTAATTCTGAACCGCTCGCGGCGCTCATTAAAGTACTCGAAACAAAGAAAAAAACTGTCAACTTGCTCCAAGTTTAATTGCCTTAATAAATCTGGTAAGGGAAGCCGTGGGGCTGCGAAAGGGACTTAGCTGGTTTGTTTTACTTTTAATGAATACACGATCTTTGACAGACTTGAATATTAATGCTAGATGATGTAAAGATAGTGTGGTGACTTTGGTACATGGTCACATAAGTATACATTGTAGAATGTGGAGCTAAGAGCACATCGCTCTACCAGGTTTTATATATGAAATTTCTCATTAAAAGACTGGATTTTAAGTCGTCTATAACAGGTAAATTATATTTTTGTTTAATTTGAAGGATAAATATCGTCAGATTATTATCAGAGACAAATATTTTTTTACATTATAAAGTGAAAAATGTGAAAATTGTTGTCGTTGCGAGTTATTCTTTTTAACTATCGCTAAGATCATTTCACGAGAAAAATTATAACAGGCATTGTTTAATTGTGAGTGTCGATCGTGTCTTAGCGAGGATTGAGCTACATAGGGGTCACTCCTTCTTGTGTAGAGATAGAGTAAGACGATTAGTAGATTTATCATAGCTAAAAGTCACTGCTTATAAAAATTATCCAACATTCTCATAAATATTAATAGATTGATATTGTCAATTGTAAAAAGTTCAAAGATCTTGACAAAATTTACTTAACTCGAGTACTCAATCAGATGCCGTAGCCCTTGATATTTTGAATCGAATGCATCCTTTTTTGCGTCATACATAGACATACCTCTAATATTGAATTATTTGCTCTTAGATTCTTCACCATTCAAGTTATTTCATTATCATATTAATTGTGTTGATCCGAACTAATTTTACGGTTATATCTAATTTATTTTATAACTAACTTTATTATTTCTATTAAATCCGATTAATATTGACCAGAAACTAGAGCGTACAATCAAATGCAATCTTCGACCATCAATCCGTTGCACCTTTGTCAGACAAACACACAATTGATTTGGATTCATCGCTTGTTGATAGAACTTGCGTAGTTTAATTCTCATAGCTGACACAGTGGAATTGTTGGCCTTATTTCAGTGCAGTCAGGAAATTGCTGTGACTGTACACATCGGAGAACACCGTCAATCCACGGGGAACATAAAAGCTGTACTTGTTTTCGTATTGCGTGTCATTACTTTGTGTGTGTATGTGTGTGCTTACATTAATGTAATTGTATGGTGAATATAACTTGTTTGAATGCCGTAGAAAACATAACACATCGTTCATTATGAAAAGCAAAACATAACAACATAGTTGAAGAAGAGGTCCAGGATACAATTAAATTGATAGTTTTAATCGCTAATTTAAAGGCTTGCCCCTGTTGATCTCCGTCACCGACAAGATGCAAATGAAACTCTTTGTAAGGAATCTTAAGGGATTTATTTGTAAAAAATCCGGGACCGGAACAGTCCGTTACAAAAGGAAATAAATTGCTCTCCACGCAAACTTCCTAAATCTATTATTATTCACTTTAGTCTCGAGTGGCTATTAAATTTGGGATTACCTTATCGTCTGGTTACATTTAACAATTGGATAATTTAACTGAAGTTGGAATAAACCGTTCATTAATATGTACATTAGTTAGGTTTTGAGAACAAACAAGAAACAAAGTGTCCCAATGCAAAGTGTAATAGAAACGGCCTCTCGACCTGCTTAGCACTCATTTAACACGCAATTGGCTTTACATTGTCATTATTTTTAACCGACGTTAACTTATAGTGAGATGGAATAAATATTATTTTAAAAATTTTAACCTATCTGTGTATGATATTTAAGATAAATCAGCGCAGTAGATTTTCTTTTAAATTAATATTCTTTTAAAGTAATACGTTTGAAATCGTATTGTGTCCATCTGGGGATATATTCCACATAATTATGTTCCACTGATCAAATTTTAATGACTTAAGAAACTATCCAATCTTGTCCTTACAGATATAATTTGACTTTCTATAAAGGCATTATTCAAAAGTATTTGCATGATTGCATCTCTCCATTGATTAACACAATGTTCCCATGTCACTAAAGTATCGTACTTTCAGCCACTGACTCTCAAATAATTCACCTCAAATAAGTTTATCGTTAATTCAATTTATTTCATACACTATTTCACGCTGAAGCAGTTTTGAAACAATTTCACACGTGCATTGTTTCAATATTCATAATGCGAATCGTTTTGTTTGCAATTATGACCTATAAATAATGTTTAAAATAATAATTGATGGAGCTTATCAAAATTGCAACTTTTAGCATTATTAAATAATAATAATTCCTACACTGCATCTCTTTATAATTATTCACTCATTTCCAAACCAAATGAATGCTATCTATTTTAGCCACTTTTACACTTTTTGCCGAGAAATTACTTTTTTTCAACAAGGTCATAATATCTTAATCATGCCAAATGTATAAAGAATAAAAACTTATGTAACATATCGAACTTTTAACACTTTTAGATAGTCGGATTGTAGAAGGTGGTAGATTTTTATAATAACGGTATTTTAGTTTTAACCAGCAGATACCTAAGCAACAGAACTATCATAAAGTTGTGCCTATTAACCTTAATTACCATATTATTCTTCAATCTAACTAATAGTTAAGCAACAGAGCATCCAGATGTCCAACTATAAAAGTTTGAGAGGCGTCGCATTCCCGTCACGTGCATGCGATCACGTAGGTGACGCTCCAACGTCCTTTATATCACGTCGCAATATTGCACCTTCATTGTGTTAGTGTTGCGAGATCGCCGATACTTTTAACACTCTTGTATGTATTAAGGTATGTTTCATAAGGTAAATATGAAAAGGCAATTCAAAGAATATGCTTTATTGTGTGTTTCTCTCCTGTAGTTTTCATATCAGCGTTATAAACTATAAGCTGGATCACAATAAATATCAACAAGTGTTACCTGTTAAATGTAGCATAATAAAAAATATGTTAGCTGTTATGAATAGGTACGCAAAATATACATCATGATAAAGAAAACATTAAAATTATTTGGCTTTTATAATATTCTTGTATAATTACTCTTTTGAGGCCTCGTATTAATGTTCAAATTAACTACCTTTTCCTCGAAATAGTCATCCATACAGAACCTCAATAAATTTATGTAAATTCTGTGTAATATTCCAAATTGTAACGAAACTGTGTCAATGATATTACCCAGAATAAACGTTGAACGTTTAGTTACGAATATTCCATCATAAAATATTTTCCATTAGTCAAAGCAAACAGCGTCCGCATTACAATTAAATTAACCGCAATATCGTGAAAAAGAAGGCTCCATTTTAATTGTTAAATAATAATTTTTAGACCGGCGGAATTGTACACGAGTAATGAGAATTATGTTAAATATTTTTATATAAATTTGGCATAATCGTGATGTTTATGTTAGTATTTTTTTTATTATATTAGGTAATTATATTGTAATGTTTTATTAGTATACATTATACATCATTCCTAGGATAGCTCCCGATCATCTCACGATTAACTAGTTTCATGAAATTTATTGTTAGTGTCATCATCACTGCGCAGTAGCTTTTTGGTATATTTTTCTTTGTTTGTTTACAGTTACTTATATAGATCTCAAGAGAATTAATAGCATATTTAAGATAAACACAAAAGTCGGAGTTCATTTCGATAAGATGAAGTTGTAAGATAATGAGGTTTTGCATAATGTATTACAGCGACTCCCAAATTCGTTGCCCCTGACTTCATTAAACTTATGTTTTTCTAACTCTCTTTCCTTTTACTGTCTTTTTGATGTTCGGAATATCAATAACGTATAAAGTAAGATTTGATTAAAATTATATGTTTCAAGGTATTTACATAACATCACATTATAGTATGAATATTTTTCCAGGTGTCTGCGGGTTAGTCGCAATTAAACCACAAAATAACTATGTCAAAATATTGCGAAAAGCGTGTTAAAATCTAAGTTGAATTAGAAAAACTTGGGTTAGTTTTTTCCAAAAGCAACCACTTCTGGAGTAGAGTACTTAACGAGAAGTGAGAATTAGTTGGGTAATTTTTAAAGCGTAACGGACACTTACGAATCAATTTAACCGCATTTATTTGAAAATAAAAGCTAGTGATAGACATTTCTTCTTCTACCATAAACTATGTTTATTTTCACACATTATACAATAGTTATTATCATACATAATATTAAAATAGTAAGGTATTTATGTGCAATAGACAATGCATTATTAACACCTACATCCATTTATGTCAAAACGCTGGTCCGCCAAATGTTTTTCAAATCAGCAAAACAAATATTGGAACTAACAAACCGTACTGGACCCTTCCAGGGCCCACATAAATCAAACGTGGTTCTGAGCTAACAGGCCGGTCCTTCGATTTATAACGAATAAGTGCCCTGACCCGGGATTGAAAAATGATTTGTTCATAGCCAAGATTTATGTGGACCCTTGTTGATTTTGCTAAGGTATGCCCGTATGCTAATACCCTCTTGTGATGTATTACTTGTTTAATCTGTGGTATATTTTGTTTAATATAGAGAGTCGAAATAGTGTACAGTGATAAGCACATAACTGAATCACCTTCAAATACATCTCTGTTAATAAAAAGATATGATATATTTTTCTTCTATACAATCCTACTAATATTATAAATGCGAAAGTTTGTATGGATGTATGGATGTTTGTTACTCTTTCACGTAAAAACTACTGAACCGATTACAATGAAATTCAGCACACATATAGAGGGTAACTTGGATTAACACATAGGATAGTTTTTATCCCGGAAATCCCACGGGAACGGGAACTATGCGGGCTTTCCTTTGCAAACGTGGGCGAAGCCGCGGGCGGAAATCTAGTTATCTATAAAGATTTTAAACGAAATTCTCTTCCCTTGTAGATCGATGATGAAATAGCCGCCAAAGATCTCTCATATAATATGTTAATAAATATTTCTTCCTTAAATTATATTGAGCGATCAAAAGAAAATTGAAAATTAAATTGTTATTTGATACAGTAAACGTATCTCAATTTATTAAATTAGCTACATAATTATTATTATATTAACACATTGGAAATATTTCCATTGAACATATTTTGTGTATTTTTGTTTAATCGAGCCGTTTGTAATATCAGAAAACGTGTAATATAACGATAGCATAAAGAACTACTTCAAAATTTTAAGTTATAAATTTAGTTCCAGAGGAATGAAACAAAATTTTTAAAAACATGATTCATTGTAATACGAAATCGAGCATTTAGCAAATTATTCTCAGTAAAAACGGCTATTGATGAACTCTTGTAAAATTTGAGATTAAAAACTTTTTAATTTTGAGTTTGAGATTTCATACAAGCCGAGCCGTACTCACTTCGCTCGATGTCAAACAATATTTAACTGGTTTAGCTACAAAACTGACGGTGTTTCGTTGAAATTTACGACCCCTTTTAACTTCTTTGAGGGACAAATATCTCAAACCTTTCCTTGGGGCTCGCCCACTTATAAAAGGAATCATGTTGCAAAATGTCAAGTTTCTATTCCTAGTAATGTACCTAAGCTGTGCATTGATATGTCAAGCAGTCATTAAATCAGCTTTCCTTTACAACTATGTATATATATTGAGACCAGATCTGGCTGGCGATTTCAAAAGCTTTTGAAAACACGGATAGAAAAGTTCATCCCCTAGGTACCTATTTCAAGCTTTATACGTTGATTTCTGAAAAAGCAACCTATGTTTGACTTTGTAACACACCTATAGACAGACTTTGCATTTATGAAATAAGTATTCATTCATGATGAATTACGGTAACAAATCTTGTTAAATGAGCCGCTAATATAGTTTATTAGTAAGGGCGATAGTTACATAACTCGTCACAAGTTTACAGTCACAGCTGACAGCTCGGATATTACATCAATCAATATTTTAATCGCTTTAGGGAATCTGTTGATAACCTAATGGTTATAATGCGTAGGTTTCACATGCTCAGAGTTAAATTACCTCTACTTTTAGATATTTCCAGCCATTACACTAACTAAAGAGATGAGTGTTTTGATTTCACAAATTAATGCTTTATCTATAATGTACTATTTACTATTTTTAGATCTTTTTTTTTTATTTATTGGAAATACTTATCTTATTTTTTTTACAGTACCTAAACTAAATAACGTAAAGGTTCAGTTAAATTTTCCTCTGTCCTTGTACTTCCTAGAAAATAACTAATTGGTAATAGTATCTTGTACCTATGTATTTTAGGTTTATTGTTAGACTAGCGGTCCGCCCCGGCTTCGCCCGTGGTACATATTTAAGTTTTCTCTACATAAGAACCATCCTCGTACTTCAAGGAATATAATTAAAAAAAAATATCGAAATCGGTTCAGCCGTTCTCAAGTTATTCGCTTACCAACACATTTTGGGATTCATTTTTATATATAAGATTTATTTTCCATCAAACTTACAGTGTAACTTATAAATATATATATTCTGTATAAATCGATAAATAATTAAAACAAAAACTATATTTCCATACTAACTCGTGTTATTACACGTAGCAGGTACCTACACGATATATTATTTGATGGAAAATCACGTTCGGAAATTACTCCTCGATACGTTATTAACATAATCTATTCAATAATGTGTGTTCAATATTGTTCTGACGTTTTGACGATGACGTTGTGCGCGACGAACTGAAACTAATTGGTTTTAGTTTAAGTAAAATTATTACGCAACATATTAACATATAATAGGTAGTTCTTAAGGCTTTATGTATCGCAGAGAAATGAGGACACAATGAAATCACGGTAGATGTAGAATATTCTTGTTTATTGCACCTTTTAACTAAATTTTTGCAGTGATTCAAAGATTTGATTCTTCGTCCTTGCTTTTGATAAAACTAGATGAATATAAAAAGCATGGTTAACAGTAAGGTTTCATATTTCTGCGTCTATAACATTAAAATATGTCTATAGTATTAACCAACAATTAAAGTCAAAAACACTATTAAAAATAAATACTAGTTCTAATCAACTTGTCCTTTTGGGTTCCGGAAATTAAATTCAGCGTTCTTCCTTGTCGTATAATAATGCTTTTGTCAACAAACTTTTGCCACAATTGCAAAAGCTGCGAGATATTAACTTTTTAAAGTTTGTCGTTCTTTTATATTCATACGGATAGTAGTAGACAGCGGCTAAAACTACCATTTGCATTGGTTCATATTCTTATGCTTGAAAAACTTTCGTGATGGGTCTCTAGCATTATAGAATTAAACTATCCTAATAAGAAATTTTCTATAAGACAATTCAATCAAAAGGCAACAGTATTAAGAATAGTTCGGCGTAAATAAAAAGAAACAAACATTGCATATAACATATCCTAATCAGTTTGTAAAAATATCTCACCAACGATTTTACAATACAAGATCCGCCCAGATCCCTTTATAATAACCCTCATACCAACATTTGTGCAACTAATTGTTTTGGATGTCTGTGGGCGGGCGTTATTTACGATCAGGTAAAGTTGCATCCACCGTAATAAATAACACACACGCCTAACATTCTGATAATTATTTATTTGGAAGCTTTAGTTGTTCGTGAACATTTAGGTACAAGTTAAAATTAAATTTAAGTATCACATTTATCCTTTATACCTATTATTGAAATAATACATTACAAAAAAAAGATCAATTTAATATGTGTACCTTTAAAAAAAAACAAACAATTTTGTATAAAGCTGAAGAGTTTGTTTGTTTGAACGCGCTAATCTCAAGAACTACTGGTCCGATTTTAAAAATTTTTTCGGTGTTAGATAGCCCATTTATCGAGGAAGGCTATAGGTTATAATATCATCAAGCTGAGACCATTAGAAGTGGAGCCACTACACTGGTAAAACGACACAGACGACAACTTCAACCTCAAGCGTTTCTAAACATTAAACTACATTCTAAAACGTGTAACTAAAAAATAACACCCCATAAACGTCCACCAACGTGCCCATTATAACGTGTTTAATGGAGGTTTAAGTTAATTGTTTCCGACAATTAGCACACACATTACCGCGCTATCGCCGGCCACTATCGGCCGGTCGAACTGCGAATGAGCTATTAATGTCCAGAGATTGTTATATTGTCCCGCGGTGCAGCTGCTCTACATTGTCATGTTTGTACTAAATCAAACACAACAAGTGATGAGATGTGTTAGTTATAATTATAATTTATAGTATATTGTGTGAATTTAATAGTAAGATGAAGAATATTTCGTCAAGGACTTTGGGAGTTTATAGAATCTTACCTTATAACAGACCGGTATGGTTAAATATAATATAATTAAATAACAAATGTAATTGCGCAGTTGTCTATAATAAGTTATTTCTGTATTTATTATATATATATTTCTGTATAATTTTCATAGGGCCATATGTTGTTCAATAATAATTTGTCCCACAGCACATTAAAATTCTATAAAGGGCCTCTGCGTGTTGGATTTATGTCCCTGTGCAATAATGCTACATAAGGCATTCAATCTGCTTTAATTTCTTTGCTTCATGAATAATTAGCTTGTAATTGTACCGATTTATTTAACACTAATTGTAATCCGTGGCTTCACCTACGTGGGCAAATTATAGCATACATCCGTACCTTCTCAAAAACTTTAGTATGTATAGTATTTAAAAAAATAATCAATTAAATAAATCATTACCAAAGACTTTACATTTAATACACAAAGTTTAACTAAATCCAATAAGCTAACACAATATTAATAAGAAGCATATTCTCGTTAGTTCGCTAAATAATCTATACTTAATATTATAAAGCTGAAGAGTTTGTTTGATTGTTTGAACGCGCTAATCTCAGGAACTACTGGTACGATTTAAAAAAAAATCTTTCGGTGTTAGGTAGCGCATTTATCGAGGAAGGCTATAGGCCATATATCGCTAAGATCAACAAGAGCGGAGTAATGCGAGTGAAACCGCGGGGAACAGCTAGTATAAAATAATTGCATTTAATATAAGTCACAATAAAGTATGAACACAGTAAAATACAGTCGGGTTTGCGGCCTTATTCCCGATTCGCACTACATTTGGCAGGCGTCTGGGAATTTTAAAACAATGCTTAAATGAAACTAGGCCGACCTCACTATGTTTTAAGATATAGAACAATTTGACTTAAGGCTGATTATTCACGGACTGTTGTTATAAAATCTTGTTTTTAGGAAAGATTAATAAATTAACTCCTATATAAAAACATACACGCAAGACCTCTCTTTTTCACTTGACAGACAAGAGAACAATATTTAATAAAAAGTTTATACTTACTCTCTGATATTAACACATTTAATAATATTTTTGTACGTATTTCATAATCAAAGAAACTACATTTCCCGCTTTGTAAACCAAAAAATTCTTATCTCTTATTTTTCTATGAATACTAACAATAAATCAATTTATTTTATAAAAAAACATGAAATTGACTGAGATGAATGATAATATAATTTTATTACGCTAATAATAATTGCAGTCGCTCTTGTATAATCTGCTTTAAACAAATAAGAGATCGGAGAAATAATATACACATTGGGTTTTATCCAAACTTCACAAATATAGTAAAAGAAGCTCCGGCTCCACTTTCTATAAGTTCCGCCATATTTACATATTTATCAGGCTTTACTAACATTTTCTTTCAAGACCACAAATATTACATTTTACATTTTCTATTCGTTGAAATTTAACTAGACTTCTTTTAGAAATGTATGCGAATAGTTATACATTTTTTAATTAAAGATGGATTGAACTTAAAAGATTTTTGTACTTGTTTTGTACATTATAATATGACAAGTAATTTTTGTCTACTACATCATAAGGGTCATGACTTGAAGTACCCTTGTGAGGGATAATAACTGGAAAGAGACTTTTTAGTTAGTCTTCCTCGGAGGATAAAGTGAATCCCCTCTGTTCCCTGCTAGACAATTATACTATACATATTCGGCTCTGTAGGAGATTTTTTTAAATAAAAGAATAAATAGTTAATTAAATAATTAGCTCCATTTATAAGCTCCTTTCTAGATTAATTCACATCAATTTATCAATCATTACTAGATCCTAACTGCCTAATCACTCAAATTATTAATGACCGTTGCGGCAAAAGAAAGTAAATCTTTATTGACGTTTCCTATCTTCCAAGTTGCCATTCTTGACCCTTCCATTTCATTTACTCTTAAGAGTCAAATACGGCTTAATAATGAATGACCACGTTCCATGATTAATCATTATTAACTTCACCAAACAAGACTACTCTTTTCAAAACAGATACAACAAAATTACTGTTACGAAATTCTCATCACAATGTATTCGATATATAAAGTGTGCGGAAAACAAATCCGAATTTCACTAAAGCTAACGATAACATCAGAGCCCACAAATTCTTATATTTTCAAAGCCATCAAATAGAGACTATTATTACAGGACCCCAATCGATGTAAATACATTTGGGATCCAACATTGTAGTCGGAAATCCCACCCGATATATCCCATTTAAAGGGATAATATTTTGACAAGTCGTTGCTGCGAGCCAAAAACAATATAATGTCTAATCCGGAGTGTTCTTTTGTGGCCGATTTTTCACCACAGCGATCACAAGCGGCTAAAATAAACATTTCCTTTATGCGAAATGCTTGTCTATTTGGAGAGGAAAATCTTTTGGAGAAAACACTGTCCGAGATGTCAAAAGGATGAGTAATTGACGCTGTTAGCCGCGGCTTCTTAGATGGTCTTAGCGACGTTCGGTTTGGCTGTGAAACACGCACTCGTTACATTGGGCTTGGCTCCTTATCAATGGAACGTATTCTCTTTCATTTTCAGAACTTTCATTTCGCAAAATTTTCTTTTTTTTTTCATTAGAGTAAATCAATATACATTAATTTTGTTCAAAAGAGGAAAGTTCAGACATAATCATACATATTCATACACACAATACCAAATCATTCTACTACAAAACTAAACTATTAAACTTTACGGTATTACAATAATACATTAATTTAGTTACACGGCTGACATTGACCATATCATTAATATAAATCTAAGCGAGGTGTCTAAACTGGGGAACTTTACAGAAGCGGTCCGATGTGTCGCACACATGAACTTTGTAAACCCTAACACTTAGGCTCCTAAAGGATCATTTATTTGAAAATTATAGGAAACATTTCAACCCTAACTAACATAACTATACGCACGATTTCACTAACAAGTCTCAATCTAGGTCTTAACAATACTAGCTAGTTAGATTCAGCAAATTGTGTTGAATAATATATTCGTAATATTATTGTATGGATAATGTGATTATTTATAAACTTTTTTGTTCATAATTACACTTTTGTATCTGTAATTATAACGTAAAAATATAGAACAGTCGTTTTAATTAGAAAACTGAGAAAAAGCAAAGTAGAACGATGCGGCAAATAATTCGAAAGTTTCACCTTTCGTAGCGGACTTGTTCGTAGAGGCGTAGCACACTCGTAGCTTTATGCTACGTTAGCATAAAATTGCAATACAGTACCTATAGTAAAGACAATATCTAATACAAACGTACGTTTGAAATACTAGAATGTAATATGTAACAAGGAATTAAATACAAACTATTTAAAAACATCCCCCTTTGTAAAATTAAAAAAAAAATGATATTCTATGTTATAAGATCGAATGTTTTAGAAATTATAGTAATTTTAATTTTAAATAATTATAGAACATTTAATTATTTAACCAATTTGACTTCATTTCGACGTCAGAATATATTAATAAATTAAAGGTATTAAGCCTGAATAATGTTAATCGCATTCCAGGATTTCATATAGCAATAATTTTCATGGCGTCTGTTTTAATAGCTTGATATTATAGCTTTAAGTGAATTCAGCCTCATCGAGTCCTGGGATTGCGAAATTAAAAAGTTTTGGCCGCATGCGGATTATTGTCGGACTAACGCCCCGTTTATAGAAAGGGATGAATTAATGCCACGTAGTTCGCTTGTCTATTGTTATATTCTGAATTACTGTAAATTATTACCGTAATTAATATCTCAAGGATAAAATTACGCTTAAAAATTATATATATATTTTATTAAATATATATTTGTATATTAAGTTGTTAAAAAAAGCTATAGCTGTTGTAATAGTAAGACTTGACGGTCATGTTAGTGTATCTATTTTAATTAAGGCATATGAAATTGCAAATAGATTCCTAAAACTACTAATAAAGTTAACTCTCGGTTTAAAATTGAATAATTAAACATACTCATAAAATTTACGACTATTACGACTTTGATGATGTTCTGAATTATTTTCAGAAAATTAATTCGGGAACAGTTTCTATTCAATGCTGATAGTCTCGTTGATATTTTGACAGTTGAGTGTTGTTGAATCGGAGCAGAATTAAATTTAAATTAGGTTTCAAACTTGACTTTGCTACAGATTTGATTTCTTCATTCAAAGAAATGCTATGATTGATGAAACTAAATGAGCAATGAATAGGTGTTTGAATTTATTAACTAATTACATAGCTCATTTATGCTTTTTCTCTAATATTTTGTTTATTATTCTTTATGGGTTTTATAAAAGTATGAAACGCCCATCCTTTTTTGTTATATTTGCTAACGTGGTGAATTATGGCCTGGATCCTCATATGTGGCGTACAGTGTAAACAAAAAATGGGTTGATGTTCATCATTATACATAATATTTACAATTGCCTCGTTCATCTTATAGTTATAATGTATGAATATTACAGATCGGTCTTAGATTCGCATTCAAATAGAAATATTGTAATTTTTCATACTTATCTCAATTGCTGCTTGTAGGTAATTGCTTGTAAAATAAGATGAAGTTGTTGGAATGACTCTAGGTTCAGGAAACACCTTGCTACGTGCATACTGCACTCAATAATTGTTGTAACACTCATGAACTAACTATGTATAAGTCATGTTCTGTATAGTTTGCTAGCCCCAATTAGCTTAACTTATTTACCCATTATTTTTAATACCTATTGATAATCTCGCTTTGCACAATAGTAAATACATTAAATCACAAAGAAAATCCTTTTTACCGTCATCAGTTATGTTCAAAATGTTGATGTAAATGTTAACCCGCTCACACACTCCGCGCTACCAACAGCACGGTCTTATGAAGTTATTTTTGGGCGGATCATTAACCGCGGCCCCACGATGAATGGATTACATTAATTACTTAGGACATGACGGACAGATAGCGACTGAGTTTACTAATTCAACGCCGGATTATGTATCTTGTCGCTCTTTTTCTGTTCATAATTTAATAATGGGGGAGGTTAGGATACTAGGATGTGTTTGTTCTTCAGTATTATCAACAGAATCTAAGTAAATATTGTACCTATATGAGATTATTTTAAACCTGTAAGAGCTGAAATTTTTGTATCACCTCTATTGAAAAATGTCTCAAATTCCGAAGACTTACAAAAAATAAAAAAAATAATCTTAAAAGCTTAAGTTTAGGCTACGTTGAGATAAAGATATAAAATTCACCAATTTATTTAATTAATTTCGCAATCGCGTCGCAATTTAGGTTACGTGAATTCCGGTTATCAAACCACATTTATAAGATGCTGGGTCAATGAAATCTTTCTCTTAAGACTGATAATCATCAGTTTGAATTTGAAGCCGCAGGTCTCAAACATTGAGCGCTGAAGGTGAAAACTTATTCACTCGGTAACGCAAATCTAGTCGGGATCTTTCCATTCAATGCGTTGAGAAGTTAACGTAAAATTAATTAAATTTTTGAACTCTTCGGTGTGAATACAGAAACAGTATCTTGAATGTAATTAAACCCGTTTGCTGTGTGAATAGAATGCAGGACAAACTTGCGTTAACATAATTATGGTAACAGTTTTTTGTATTTTTTACTTAATAATATTTTTTAAATAATAATGGACATGGATAGAAGTGGATTCATATATTTTTTGTTCAATATTGATGATCTTGTTACTAATTATTTATTTAGATGTAATGACTGTCAAATTGTGATTTTCCAAAAGGCTTATGCTATCGATCCGAACCAGGCAACGTTTCAAATCTAATTTAAAATTTAACATTGTGTTAAAATAATTATACAAAACTATAGAAAATTGAACAATTGTTCAGATTCCGTTCGAGTTCTGAGATCGGATCGAGTGTGAAATGTAAACTCGATAACTAACTTCTAGAAACGTCTTTACGCTGTTATCACCAACTGAAAGTCAATTCTATTGCACTTATTGAATTATCGACCGTTTATTGTTTCAAATCATCGATTTATTTAAACAAGGCTTCTACGTCAATTGTTATTAAATCTCTACCCTTATCATTAGATAAGGCATTGAATGCGGGGCTTTCCAGGAAGGATTTTCGGATTTTTATACGGATTGGATGAGATCGAACCAAAACACAATTTGTTAAATGTGAACTTTTTGTATTTAAGTATTTTTGTTATGAA
The DNA here is from genome assembly GCF_905220415.1 of Colias croceus. Taxonomy (NCBI): domain Eukaryota; kingdom Metazoa; phylum Arthropoda; class Insecta; order Lepidoptera; family Pieridae; genus Colias; species Colias croceus. Next base: position 11,683,139 of record NC_059543.1, read on the forward strand.
GTAGGTACCTAGTAGTGTGTTGATTTTAATCATCTGGATGTTAAACTTGTATTAAAGCAATTTTTAAAGTTTTGCACAAATTTTCATCAAAATAATTCCTGTGACCTGCATTTTTTACTTTGGGGACAAACTCATATTATCTGATGTTCAACAACTGTAAAACTACAACAAAGAGATATCACAGTAAGCTAATAATATTTCTCGTGAATTCAATTCTCCCGCAAAACTTAGATTGAAAATTTCACACAACTGAAAGTTGAATGAAGTAAATATCGGAATTTGGTCGCCTCGTGTGATACTTTCTGAGCTTGTATGAAAAAGGTAAAGAAGTGACTATTGTTTAGTAATTCTATATCTTTGTATATTTTTCTTTGTATTTCGCGATTCCATAGATCCCAGAAAGTACAGTACGGTTCACTGATTCTTTTAATTTGATATTTTATATTTTCACATATTATCTATTATTACACTTACTGGCAAGAAAGGTAAATGTGGAAGGAATTTAATGCCATAAACTGAAAATACCACACGATGACTTATCACATTGCTGTTTTTATAACATTGAGGAAACAAAAAACAATACAAATAAACGATTTTTAATTTTTATTTATTATTATTATGGGCCATGGCTGTCCCACTGCTGAGCAAAGGCCTCTCTTCCCTCAATCCATTTCTCCCGATTTTTAATTTTAAAGCTCTTTATTTCTAGACAATAAATTTACATGATACATTATATTCTTGTAAATATTTCAATACAGCAATAATATCCAGCGCAATATTCTTTACATCATCCAAGTGCCCATACTTTACGATAACTCCACCAGGAAATATTACAATAATTGAAAACTATTGAATAGTCGACACTCTCGTAACGTACAATCTGTGCAATTACTCAAACGCGATGTAACTAATGGTCTCCCGTTTCACATTTTAACCGATTTCCCACTGATGATTGATGAAGCACTCGTGTAGACTCAGCTTTATTTGCCCCTTGACAGGAATCGCTTTATTTCTTACCCCTTTTGTTACCTTTTGGCTGTGTGCACTGACTGCTCTTTTTAAATAAAATACTAAAATACATATTATATTTTATGATTGTCGATGGTTCTAAATAACAGGATTATGAAATTGATAATTAATTTTCTCAGTAGTAGTTTAAACAAATGCCTGTTCCCAAAAGAAATATCTTTTGAACTTCAAAAATTATAACTTTAAAAATAATTAATGGCACAGTGAGCATTATATATTATTTAAAAACCAAAATTGAGTATTTAGAATGAAATGAGTAAACATAATTTTAATGCCTCTATTGTCAGACCGTAGAAATCTATACAAAAAATATATTTCATTTTGGCCAAAACCTTACGATATTAGTATCGAGCTGATTTGTATTCATTCCTTGGCATAAAAACCAAATCGTTGACCCAAACCATTCACAAATTAAATCATGGTTGGCATCTTAAAGCTTTATTGTTTTGAAAAACAACAATAAAAGTGAAGTTCCAAGAGGCACATCTATTGCATTGGGGGATTTTTCAATACGTGCCCTTAGATGACCGGAAATCTAGACTGGCTATTTTCAACAATCAAACAATCCATAGATTTTTTGGTTCGATTGATTCATTGACATTTTGTGCAAATTTAGGTTTTGAAGAAGAGACTAAGAGAATCAAGACTCGTACTCCATCTCTTCGTTTGTACTGCAATATCATCCACATATTAAATATTAAACTCAAATAAACGATTAAATTAACGAGGTTTAATAACATCGTAACTGTGTGTATTTAAGACGTGATTCAAAGGACAGGAAATTAACTAAAACATAACCTATACATATATTTAACTACGCGACGTACAACGTATTGCCATTCGCAGAAGCAATCATGCATACATGAAGGTACGCAAATTGTGTTTAATTAAATGTCATTACTTAATTTGATTTAACGTTGGTTGAACCAAAGTGAATTAAAAATTTATAAAGCCTGTATCTAAGAGACAAAAAAGCACCAATCCAATAAAATTTCGCAACATTTTTTGAACAAATAAACGACCGCTGAGCTGTTATGAGCGGTAACTCAACAATATGGATTTTTAGAACAAAATAGTGTTTGAGCAAGCACTTCTGAGGCGTGTAAAATGTTCAACTCGTGCTCTAAAACAATGTAGGTCAGCGCATCTTACAAGTTTAGTTTGTTCACGCGGGTACGCTCAACCATTAACACTTAAATCTCAATTTTATTAAAATGGATTAAAACATTTGGTTCATCGAATAAAATGTATTGTGATTTATTCAATTTTAGTAATTATGAGACATGTTATTAAATGCATATATTATTATTAGTAGGTTGCTTTTGCCATACTTTTTCAAAAATAAACAAAGAGTCGCCACCGTTGCACACAACAACTATATTGTTGAAAATAGTGATAGAAAATCATACACAGCAATGCTTATCGGATTTAGCTAAAAACCAATAATGTGAAACTAATAAATTCTGAACGATTCGTATAAATCAGTCAGACGAAACGGTTTCTGTATATATATTTAAGAAGTACAAAGGTAATAGAATCACGGCGGGAGAGCGGAAAGACATCGAAATGTTGGAAACGCGAAGCGATGTAATACTCGTGAACTGAGTGAAATGAGCTACGTTTTAAACTATTTTAAATAAACGCTTGATTTTAAATTGACTTCTGCAATTTATTAATTGGATGTATGCTATCCTTGAAATTTCAAGAGCAATTAGGAGCAGGTGCATTTTTTCACATCTGTATCACGGTACGAGTTCCTGATAAGCGACCAGTCATTTATGTCGATAGAGACTGATTTTTACATGATATAACACTAGTAATTAGCAACATTTAATCTTCTTGTTTGATAAGTTAGAGTAAGATTCTTATTAAAAAGTAGATACATAACTTGGAAAAAACTTGAGCTCTATTTTTAACAAAATTCAGTGTATTTCAGCAATGGACGGATATATACCAGTGATAAGAGCCTCTGATCCCCTCATCTTCTAATACTGGTTGAAGCCAGTCTCTCCGAACCGCAGCGCAGAATTTCCGACATAAAGTCGTTTACAATTTGATTACTGAGTATCTGCAATACTCAAATGTTTATGCCCAAATATTACGAGCTTATGTATCACATAAAATATTATTTATTTACGGCGTTGAGTCGAAATAAAAAAGTTATTGTTTATTTATTGTGTTTCAGTGTTATTTGCACAGTAAAAAGAGACAAGTGCTGATGAAATATGGATGCTGTGTTGCGTTAGACGGTTAACTGGATCGCGTTTTGTTATGATGGTAATAACTTAGATATTTCGGGAATAGGAACAATGTTTTTAGAACCTGTTATCTGTTTATGATGCTAGTTATGTATAATAGAAGCATATTATGTAGACTCCCTCCTACCTCCCTCTTAAGATTTCGCACGCAAGTAATCCATGCTATCGCCCGAAATTCGTTTCTAATTCCAATTATCACGCTATAGTATTGCACTTTTCAGAGTCATTATTTAAATAAATCACTTACAATTTATTTTATTCCATCAAAATACGGGTCTACCAGCATCCAGATTAAATCATTAATACGTTTCTTTTTCATCATATCATCCACAATCTTTATACATTCTTACAAGCATTTCCATAGTCACAAACACAACACAAATCGCCTTAAACTGCCGTAAGAGTATCATAAAGCTAATTAAAATTCTCGCCATGTAAAGAGTCTCAAGAGTCACCAGGAGATCATAAAGCAAACAGCAGTTAAAATAAATGTAAGGCACGTAAGCAGGTCGCGGGGTTCGGGGTGCGGGGCGCGGGGGCGGGGGCAATAACTCCTTGATGCAGCTGTGGCGAAAATTATCTATCACTGATTTAGGGAACACTGGATACAACTAGTGTATTAGATTATCTGAGCACTAAAGTTCTTTCATCATCTGAACACGCAAGTAATTTTTTTTCGGTATTTGGTCATTGTAAATTGTTAAAGATACGTTGAAAATAATAATTATTGGAAAATGCAAGACGATCTGTTTCGTTATAAACATTTTTTTTTTTTTTTTTTTTTTTTTAATTATAATCATCTGCGATCAGTCAATTGACTATGAGCAGATACTTTGGATCAGAATAAATTGGCGGTTGAAGAATTAAGAGCCAGTGCCCTAATCCCACTTACTAATGTAGCTCGACATTAATATTAGCTCTTTTCAGGCGTTTCATGGGTTTTAGTTTAAGCAATTGCTGTGAGAGGGGATTTGGATGCATTCTAAGTTTTTGTGTGTGCTTTTTGAGATATTTTGTAGCTTCATCCTTAATTGTAGGCATTTCTAAATACTCATGAATTTCAGAGTTGCGAGTGTACCATGGTGCTGCTGTGAGCACTCTTAAGATGTTGTTTTGCACCCTTTGCATGCACATTAGGTTGGATTCGCTAGCGGAGGCCCAGAGTTGAATACCATATGTCCAGATAGGTTTTATTACTGCGCAGTACACTCTAAGTTTATTACTTAGAGAAAGAGTGGATTGTCTACCCAAGAGCCAAAGTAAGTTTTTGAAGCGGAAATTAACTTCTGCCCTCTTCTTTTTTATATGATCTTTCCAGGTGAGCCTACGATCCAAGTAGAAGCCGAGGTACTTCACGCAAGAAGAGTGTGGCAGAGTTTCTTGGCCCAAATGGACAGGTGGGCAGAGACCATGTCTAAGTGCAAATGTAATATGATGTGATTTAGGCGCACTTGCTCTTATGCGCCACTTATCTAGCCAATCTTGGGTTTTATTTAGCTGATTTTGTAGAGTATAGCTAGCTTTCTCGCGATCTGGATTGCATACTAGAAATGCGGCATCATCGGCAAATGTTGCTATAGATACCCCTGGGAGATGGGGAAGGTCGCTGGTGAAGATATTGTACAAGACCGGGCCTAGTACAGATCCTTGAGGGACTCCAGCTAAGCAAACAAAGAGTTGTGATCTGGCATCATGAACCTTAACCTGGAACATCCTTTCGCTGAGGTAAGATTCAAGGAGTAAGTAATAGGAGTGAGGTAAAAACTGTTTGATCTTGCAAAGTAGACCCCTGTGCCACACTCGATCAAAAGCTTGCTGGACATCGAGGAAGGCGGCCGAACAGTATTCCTTATTTTCTAGACATTCCCTAATAATTTGGTAAACGCGATGAACCTGTTCTACCGTGGAGTGCTGGTCTCGGAATCCGTATTGATGGTCTGGAATCAACTGATCTTGCTGTAGTTGGGTTTTCAATCTATGCAGGACTACTCTTTCCCATAGCTTGGATAAGATCGGGGTAAGGCTGATAGGACGGTAAGATTGTGCTTCATTAGCTGGTTTCCCAGGTTTGGGAACCATTACAATTTGCGAGATTTTCCAAAGGGCAGGAACATACGATAATTTAAGTGAACTATTTATAAGAATAGTGAGGAAGACGATTGCTTTTCGTGGGAGTTCTTTAAGGATCTTAGCGTTAATCAAATCGAAGCCAGGAGCTTTTTTGGAGTCCATTAAGGAGATAAGTCTAGATAATTCACGTGGCGTTGTTAGGCGCAGGGGTGGACAAAGTTGAATGTCTTGCTTAAGGATGGTGTCTATTTCAGGATCCTCGGGTGTATTAGGTTCATTTGGTTTAAAGATGTTAGCTAGGTAGCTTGCGAAGACATCAGCTTTCTCTTGATCAGTGCGCGCCCACGAGTCGTTTGATCTAATAGGTGGAGAACAATTCTGTGGTTGTGGAATGTTTACGTTATAAACATAGAAAATATTCTGTTATTGGTGAGCTTTCTCGCTCTACATAGGTACACTTCAAAAAGGAAGTAGGTATAACCTTTTTATACATGAAGGCTTAACTTTTATGAAAAATGTGAATAGGTATTAGTTTGCCTTATTTTTGAACCCAATAAGAATATTTGAACTTTGAAGTGCAATGTGCAATAGAGTAACAATATCTAATAGCTACCCGAATAAATGTGTCCCATGTTTACTTCACAGTCCTTACTATAATAATATTAATGCAGCTTTTCCGACATAGGTAATGAAAAAATCTACCAAAGAAGCCCAACTCACGTATCTACAATAGCAGGCTTATTTCCACAACAATTGAAAATAATAACATTTTACATAAGCACGGTTACGGTACGTGTTGTAGCGAAGGCCGTATCTAGACGAGATTTAATCTCTGATCTATATCATAACGTTGGATTACCGCCAGTTATCTGAATATCAAAAATAATAAATTTCAATGTGGTTTGGCGATTTATTCGATTGGTAAAGGTTTAGTTTGGCAACATGTAGTGTTAGAGATTAGATGTTTTAAGGTATAGTGTAGCAAAGTTTTATGATGTTGCTCAGTTTAAATTGCACCAAAATCAAAAGACTTTTTATTGAAATACTGTATTTGTATCAGCATACAAATACAGTATTAGGACAGCTCCTTCATAAATAGGCTTATAATAATGCAACAATATCAGTAAATCTAATTTTATCTATAGAGCTAGTATCAGCTATTTATCATGAGCAAAAATAAGCTATGAAGAAGGTTCATATTATATTAATTTATCAAGCTTTCGTCTCTTCATATAGTATTATAAAATTGAAAATGTTATGTTAGTCTGTGTTGTAGGCCCAGACCAAAATTACCCTAAAATACAAATTTACGATTAGCTAACTGTATCCTAAAGCTGTAAAGTTAAAGTTAAATTGTGTCACAAAATGTTGCGTTGAGAATGGAAAACGCGTTGTTTCGTGAAAGTACCGGCTAATTGCGTTTCAATTACCCGCTGTCCCGGGGGACGCAGCGCTACAGCGCTTGACGTTTATAGCCTTATTATTGCACCACTTGACTCAGCGCTCGCAGCGATTTATGTACTGATTACTTGATTGCTTTGTCATCTTGGATGGCTCGGAAGTGGCGAGAAGAAATTGTTTAAACTTTTCGATTTCTACATTTGTTTAATGGGGACCATTAGTGTGTCACAGTCAATGAGCAAGAACCTTGCAAGTCCGTAATTTTCCAAATTCTATATACCCTTGGAAGGCTGAACAAATTTATACCGGTTTTCATGCAGGGACTGTATTATTTTCGGGAAAATTAAAATCAGTCTCCACGGCTCCACAGCCTAAAAACAAACATTTAAGACATTCTTATTGAAATGCGTGAACCGCTTTATTGAAAATCGGAGATAACTATTTAATCTATATATATTAAACTCAAAGGTGACTGATATAGTGATCTATCAACGCACAGCCCAAACCACTGGACGTATCGGGCAGAAATTTGTCATGCAGGTAGATGTTAGGACGTAGGCATCCGTTAAGAAAGGATTTCCCGAAATTCTTGCGGGAACGGGGAAAAACGGGGATGCACGTACAAAGTCGTGGGCGGAAGCTATAGTTAAATATTATATAGTATTTGTAGGTATCAGCTATACAAAGATTATATCTCTTATCTATTATTATAAATTGTTTGCAAAATATTTAATAGTATATATTTAATAGTAACGGCTACTTCCGCATGATGATATGACATTTAACCTTTTCAACATAATATTCCTTTTTGAACGGCAACTGCGAAACTATTTCCTTTTAGCAAAGATTGACATTTATTACCCGATAATAAAATGCTTTTATATATTTTGAGACAGTATTGTCGTAAAGCGCCGATGCTATTCTGTCCCAGTATCTATAGACTTAGCGGACTATGAGCATTAAATAAAGGGACACAAAGAACAAAGCATTGACTCTTCAATCCAGTACTTTCTACGGTTTCATCAATTGTGTAACACTTGAATAGATTTATCTTTATTCCAAACGACGTCTTTCTTATATCGGATTAGTCTGCCCGGAATTTTATCCACTCTGAATGTCGGGGAATCGAAATGATTTAATTTCCTTATTGGAATTAGTTCTGATTACATGACTGAGAATTCTGTTACAATATTATCGAGCGGTTCTAACCGTGCCTTGATTTTATCGAGTTTGCCACAGTGCAATTATATTAGTGGTGGAACTCCAAATTGTCTACTACATATAATATTTCTTATCCAGACCTTTTGTAACGTTTTAGTTCAACTTTATAGAGCACTCTAATTTTTATACTTGGCTAAAATGATTTTCCGGTTCAGCTTTTAAATTCTCGATGACGTCGAAGATGAAATGAAGCGATACTTATCCGAACTTATTTTATACAAAACTAGAAAGTTTATAGGTTTTGCATTAATCCATACTAATACTAATATTATAAATGCAAAAGTAACTCTGTCTGTCTGTAAGTAGTAGTGTTGAGTAACAGCTCAATCACGCCTAAACTACTGAACCAATTTGCATGAAATTTGGTATGGAGATATTTTGATACCCGAGAAACGACATAGGCTACCTTTTATTGCGAAATACGACGCGAAGCCACAGGCGAAGCCAGGGTGGACCACTAGTTGAAAATAAATTAAATCCATCTCTATCAATGAATTTATCCTGTCACGGTGTTTCTAAGAGTAAGACCTGGCAGAACCACGTTTGTAGAGTCAGTTAATAAAAAAAAGCATCTGTAATTGTTCCTATTAAACCTATCATGATAAACTCGACGACTAAGTATTTTATTATTTTGATACAAACCGGTATCCCTTCATTCTACGAAATATTCATTCAGCAAATAAACATTCCTCGAAATTCTCACCCAGGAGCTTTGTGATCTAACTCTTGGATTATTCATGGAGAATTAATCTAAATTAACAAACGTCTTGAATGCGGGACGCTAAAAGTGTAAAGTGGGTTAACGAATTGGAAAGCCATTATCGGCGCTCACGGACACCTTGCGAACGATTCGGATTGTGAGTTGGGAGAGAACGAGGTTTTATCCTTTTTTATGTGTTGCTGCATGCAATGGAAAAATTCTAAATAGAATACGGTTTGTTGGGTAGTGGTTTATTTGTATTGGCTGATTCTAATGATTGAATGATAGCGTTTTTAACCGACTTCAAAAACAAAGAGGAGGTTATATCGACTGCATCAGAATGTACTTATGTATGTATATAACTGTGACTATGTAATGTTTATAGGTATTACATAAACGCAGGTCAATTATTATGGTAATATGAAAATTTATTTGTATCGAGGAATATGTCCAAATGGACTGGGATTACAAAAGCATTCGTAATAACAGACCCTGTTACTTACAAAAACTTAATTATTATTTTCTCGTACCTACTGGGAAGTGAAATCACACTGTTGCCGAATGCCATGCCATGTCATGTCGCCAACCGCAGCAATCAATTACAAATTAAATAAAACCCCTTCGTTATAAATCAACGCTTTAACTCATAACTTAAGCATCTTCTATTCCTATAATATAATATAGCATAGTCCAACTCTTAGTGACAACTCCCCTGATTCCGTAATTAGCGTCCCATTGAATATTCCCTTCGTCTTATAACTCAGCATTAATTTCACCTGATAATTGTGTAATTGTTATTGAGAATTCAGCGCCCATGACATTAGTTGCAGATATTTTATTTATGTAGATTCTATTCTAATAATAATTAGAAAGATCTTTGAATGTACTTACACTATATTGTTTATAGAGTTATTTCTAGAGCGTTTGCGAGCGAGAAATTCAGGTATTTTTTTTTAATTACAATTCTGATTGCAATTCCCGATTGACCGTTGCCACCTATTCTCATTAGTACCTATGAGTAATCAGCCAATATTTAATGATTCTTAAAAGACATTTTAATAATCGCCATATTATGAGGTCGAATATTCTATTTTTATGTTTGCACATGTCTAAATAAATTTACCAACATTTTTTTCTATGCTTGCCATCACCCAGGTGAATTCGAGTGGATCCGGTACAGCTATATAATATCTAGCTATGTTACAAACCCTCTTAACACCAACCCAAATACAAGTGCAAATAGTTGCAGGGTTGGTAATAAAACGTTTATTGCATGTCTCACTGGCCACACATTAACATATTCAGCAACTAGCAAGTGGTGAGTGGTGACCCTATGTAAATGCCTTCCGCTGTCCTCTGTCCACCGTCCTCACCGGTAATGACATCAGGCTACTCTCTCATTTCGTTTACTCTAATGTATGAAACTTGTGAAGCTTCTTTTATATTTTAACTTGCATTACGTTTTGTGTGTATTAAAAGGTTTTCAGTCCATATCGCAGGCGAAACATGAGTTTGATTATTACTCCTTGGAAATGCTGATATTAAATTAAATTCTTAGTTTTGTGTTTATTTTAAGAAATTTTTCAATTGAATATTTTTTTTGTATCTCTGCAATCTAAATAGATTGCTGTATATAATACTGTATTTACATAACTACAATAAACTTTTTATATATTGACTTTCCGTACAAAAGTGCAATTTAATAATCGAAACATGATGAAGAAAATCTACTCATGTGGTAGGGCACGTGAACTGGATACAAAGCTTCTGTTTATTATAATAATATTGTCGTCTGCAAGAAGTCTTAACCCACTTAGATAATTGTGCGAAGATATGGTAAACACAATAAAATAACAATATTTGGCAACAATTAACGCCGTCGAAACAGTAGTTGCAATCAAAGTGTTAACTTAGAGCGAAATCCTCAAAGTTCGCAATTTATTATTAAACTTGCTGAATATTCATTACCTAAAGGCTGTGTAGGACACTTGGTCTTTATTAAATGTTCGAACCCTCGTAAGTCGTACAGAGGTTTAGGTACTTCGTTAATATTGCTTTACATTAAACTTTTAATAGTAAACATACAAACGTACAGCGAACATAGTTTGTAATGTTATCTACTATAGATAGTTTAAGTAATATTATACTAGAGACATACATATTGTACATAATATAGTTACTATATTCTATCTATAAAAAAGTTGTACAAAATGATTCTCGTTTCAATTCTAAGACTTTTTAAGTACAGTGACATCTATGAAATGGAGTTTGTACTTTATAACGGTATTAAATAGCGCTGTTGTACAAATTGATGATGCATTGTAGTACTGAATATGATTACTAGATGTCACTGTTTCATATTTTATAACTAGTTTTTAATAAATAATAATATATAAATAAGGTTTCCACTTTCCAAACATTTTAGTCCATTCCTATCTCACGATAGTATTGTACAGAGTAGTATATGTTTTCACTATCCAGATTTACAAATAAATAAATCAAAAATAAAGATAGGTAACTTTATAACGAAATTCTAAATTTAAACCAAATTTAATGAAATTTTTGTCCTTCTCAGACATGTTTGGTTGAAATAATAAGAATTAATAGGTATATTTTTTTACCCTCAATCTCATACTGATATCAAGCAAAGGTTTTTAAAAGGCAATATAAATAAAACAAATGTAAATAAACGTATTTCTTATTTATTTATGTACGAATAAATTAACGGCTGCTACGACAATAGCTGGGTCCACACCGGACGATCCAGTGATCCCGCGATCCGCGATCCAGGATCGCGGAGCATGGATCGTGGATCATGTTAGGCCGATCCACTTTAAAAACTTGCGATCCAAAATATGCGCTCCAAGTGATCCTAAGGCGATCCGTGATTTAGCCAGTCTAACTCTTGTACGATATGGAGTCACACGTACAACGGCGGCGTCTTGCCGTTGCAGCAGTAACTTTTATTATACTGAAATGTTTGCGAAAAAAATCAAAAAAAAGAAATCGACGGATTCGGGTGAAACAACTTTACAAAAATCGATTGGAATCTGGGACTCAGCTGTACACAGAGTTAGTTTCAGATGAAGTGGAACACAATTTTGCAAGAATGAATGCTAATCAATTTGAGATATTGTGTTCATTATTGGATAACAAGCTAAGAAAGAATGATACAAATTATATTTTCTTCAGATTTTCGACCGACTTCCCCATTTCGCAAGAAATATGACGCCATGCATCATCCCTGACACCTCTATTTGTGTAATTCGAATCCTTGGGATCCCATAAACATGGAATTTTTTTGTACAACGGTATCAGACGGCGACTTTCCGAGATATCCATGACTTTCTGAGGTGAGGTGGATCGCGCGAACCAAAACACAACCGTCCACACCACGCGCATCACGCAACTGAGGCACCTTTGAAGCGGGTACAAAAACCGCCCGCTGACGGATCGCACGAGGTAGGGATCGCGCGCGGCAAAACGCGTGCATGGATCGCGCGCGGCACGTCCACACCGCCCGCATCTTTGGATCGCGCGCCTGCCGCGCGCGATTGGATCGCGGTGGATCGTCCGGTGTGGACCCAGCTAATGAGATGGTTATAAGATTATTGAGTTCAAGCATAGTCTAGAGAAACACAATTATATTGTAAAAAGGTGTAGATAGGTTACCAACACAACAGTCGATCTTCAAAAACGGTACACTAACGCACATACGATGAAAGTGAGATGGCATGATTCATCTATCTGGAGCGAGAAAGAGACAACTGACGTAAATTCTTGCTAACTAGCCACATTTCGACGTGCTTTTAACATATCTACACCTTTTTACTTATGGAGAAACAGACAATAAAGGTACATCTGTATGTTTCCAGAACATTCGATGGAATAATACAATGAATACAACACTGATTTTTATTACATGATACATTGTTTACCAAATTATTGTGCCCAGTTATTTGAACAATACATTTACTTCATTAAAAATATGAATAACCATGAAATTTAAATACACAGATGAAAAAACTAAGAATATTTCTTGGCAATATATAAGTAGGTACATAATATGTAAAAGCAGTAAGTATAATATCAGGTTTTTTTACAGTATGATTATTGAAAATTACCAATTAGATCCTGACATTATTGCTGGTACTATGGCTGTGATATCGGTACATAATACAAGCTTTTAGATTAAATTTTAGTTTATTAAGAAATAAAATAAAATATGTATGCAAATAACTCGAATAAATCCAAATAATTTCAAGTCAAACAAAGGTTTCTAATTTGCACATTATTTCATTAATTTAATTTTTTATATTATTGTTATTGCATTTATTTAAGGGAACAAAAGCTTATTAGCAATATTGTAACATACAGTATTGTGTTCATACATACAAAATATAACGCATACTTAAATAACATCATACTCAGAAACATGCCTTTTAATTTTATGGTTACAGAAGATATGGATTCAAAATTAATCTATACAAAAATTTAAGACTAGAGATATTTAAAATAGCGTGATAAAACGAGTTTAATATGTGTCACTTGATATCAATGATATTTTATGTATAGATACGTTATATACTCACAATATATCCAAAAAAAATGCTTCATATGCAGTGTCAGGCACACACAAATACAAGTTTCATTTTACTTAAATTATTACATTGACAGACTGTATAAGAGAGATGGCTATAATAAAATGATATAAACAAAAAAGACAAAGATAGTTTGTCAATTCCGCGCAGGTGTAAGCAAAAGTCATAAGAATTCACCAATTAAATATAAATAAACAAATAGTTGCCATGGCAATTGGCATAGACTAACGACACAGAAGGTTCAATGTTATAGATGTTTCGTTTCCTGCACACGTAAACAAATGTGACAATTTCATTTACTATTTAATTATTATTATGAAGTTTTATTAAAATGAAAAAAACTTTTTTGGAGATATAACTGTATTAAGCATTTATTACTAGCTGTGGTGTTCGTTTTCGGTCATCATCATTTCACCCGATAAACACCAACTGCTGAGCATAGTCCTCCTTATAGAACTCCATACGGACCGATCTTACGCTATTCGTTTCAAGGCAGTTCCCGGAACCCGTACAAGGTCATCACTCCAACTTGTAGGATATAATAATAGTGGTGCCTAGATGAAAAAAAGTATGAAATAAAAGAAAGGATGAAGTATAAGCCTTTTTTATCTAAAACACAAATAAAATTTATGTTCAATAGCTATTTACAGAAAAGCAAATAGCATTTTTCGTCAGTAGCGATAATCTTTTCTTTTATGTATACGTATATTCAACATCATTTTTGCAAACAAACATTTTTGCCATCACGATTTCATTGTATATAATAAATAGACATATTTGTTAATTACATGCACTGTGTGGATTTAAATATAAAAATTATCAAGTATTTACCCAAATCGAAATTAATAAAATAACCGTTCTATTTTCAATAATCGTATCTACATGATAATCTTTGAACACAGTGTGCGCTAGCTTTGTCACACTAGTGATTGAAGCAATGTTTTATCCCTTTCATTATTTCAATACAAGTGTCAAGCAAGTGTCATTCATTAATAATTGCAAATTGTTATTTTTGCTCTAAAATTATAATATTTTAATACATTTACCTGTGATATGATATCCCTCTATCTTTCTTTATTTTACTATCGTAATTTGTGCACTTTCTGAACACACAAGAAGGCATTATTGATAATTTTAACGTTTATATCAGCATGTGCGTTCGCTGTCACAAGTCACAATCTGACTGATTCCACTGGTCCCAATTAGGACCAATTCACGGTTTACGTTTTGGTGCGTTGGTAACGTATCTACCTCTTGTTTCTATATATAATATCATTGCTTGATATAGAACAATTTTTACTTTTTATAATTTAATGACTGACTTTCAGTAGTTCTAAGAATGAGTAATGTTAATTAATGTTCCATTAATTATAATTGGTCGAATAATTAATTTTACTAGTGTTTTTACCCGTTATTGTATTACAAATCATTTATTTCATAGTGTGTGTTTCAAGTGACACTATTAGACCTCACAACTTAACCGCATCGCGTTCCCTACGTAAAAAAATATGACACAAAATCACTATAATTACAATCATATACATTTTACATATATATAATACACACTATATAATTATCACATTATTTAGAACCTATCTTAGCGACCAGTAAACAACGTTCAATAACTTAATGACTTCCCAACGATCACTTATACGCTTTTTCGCCTAATTTATAATATTCAATATTAATTTAAAACTCAAGGAGCACTTCACAATCTATTTTGTAACGTTGATATTATGATCAGTCCTAGTGTTACTTAATTATCTTTCCTCTTAGGAATTGTCGTGGTCACTCATAAATCACGTAATATATTTATGGTATTTAACTACTTTATTGATAGATTTCACATTGACTTGCTCGAGAATAGTTAAATGCTGTAGAAATGTTAGTGAGAGAACAGAAATATGAAAATTTGTTTAGTCAGTTTCCGTGACTTTCTATAACATGGACTTGTCATGTGTGTGCAAATTATTGAAATGCGTAGTATTCATTAAAAATTACGTGATTTATAAGGACCAAATTTAAAACTAAAATTTTCTTTTTACACATTTGTTTGACCGCGACACAATCTAACGACTCGTCAGATAGTCATTTTCAAAAAAATATGTTAAATTGTCGTTTTTCTTTGCTAGTGCTTTTGAAAAGCTTTATAATCTATATCCCATCTTTATGAGTAGTTATCGATATTATAATCCCATAACAACAAACTTACATTGTGGGTTTGTGACGTTTTGTTTTATCGTGTTATAAGTCTGGGTTGTATTATAATGGTGCGGGAAATGTTTCTCTTATGCTGCCAAGAATTCCACTAGTCACATTATATCGGTATGTATATGTATTATTAGTATCTTCCTCCAGCAACCACACGTCAAGGGACGCGTGTTAGATACGTTGTATTAGGAGTGCGGTGGAGGCTACGGCAATGAGCCATGCCACGCGATGCAGTGCGGCGCCGCAACGGTGACGCAACGTTTTGCGGCACCGTTGCGGCGACGGAAGAGACGGTGTGGATGCTACTACAGTTACACGTAGAGCGGCGCGCGGTGCGGGTGAGGGGGGTGCGGTAGGAATGCGAAGTGGCTGCGGGTGATACACATGCTATCTGTGCACTCTTTGTGTCGGGGGTGCGATGTTATAGATCTAGGTTGGTTTGTGTGTGTGCGGTGCGTCACATGTCGAGCGGCGCGCTGTAACAATGCGAAGTGGCTGCGGGTGATACACGTGCTCTGTGCACTTTTTGTGTCGGGGCTGCGGGTGTTATACAGCTGGATCCAAGTTTTTCGGCCTTTCCATCACGCCGTGGTGCGTCACACGTCGAGCGGCGCGCGGTACGGGTGCGGGGGGTGCGGGTGCGGCGGGTGCGGGTGCGGCGGGTGCGGGTGCGCAGTGTCGCGGCGCACGAGCTGCGCCAGCGCGTCGAGCGGCTCGAGGTCTTGTCGCGGGCGGGCGGGCGCGCGCGGCAGGCGCAGCGCCACGGGCAGCAGCTCCGGCATCACGCCGTGGTGTGTCATACGTCGAGCGGCGCGCGGTACGGGTGCGGGGGGTGCGGGTGCGGCGGGTGCGGGTGCGGCGGGTGCGGGTGCGCAGTGTCGCGGCGCACGAGCTGCGCCAGCGCGTCGAGCGGCTCGAGGTCTTGTCGCGGGCGGGCGGGCGCGCGCGGCAGGCGCAGCGCCACGGGCAGCAGCTCCGGCATCACGCTGTGGTGCGTCACCAGCGCGCTCAGCGAGCTGAACTCCTTCGTGAAACCCTGCCACGGACATTATCAGTGTCACTCGACTTTTATTTACTGACTGTCATTTTATATACAGGGTGATCCAGAGGAAACGTCAAGCCGTTACTTTCTGACAGGTAATGCCACACCAATTAACAGAAAAAAAAATGTAGCTCAGGTATTTAAATGTACAACTTGAGTTAGTTTTTTCGAAGTCATGCTTAGTAGTTTTATACAGCTGCTGACAGATGATTTATACACGTAGACATGCTCTGTAGTTATATACAGCTGCTGACATACCAGTTATACGCGGAGACATGCTCCGTAGTCATAAACAGCTGCTGACAGATGAATTATACACGTAGACATGCTCTGTAGTTAAATACAGCTGCTGACATACCGGTTATACGCGGAGACATGCTCCGTAGTTATATACAGCTGCTGACAGATGAGTTATACACGTAAACATGCTCTGTAGTTATATACACCTGCAGACAGATGAGTTATACACGTAGACGTGCTCTGTAGTTATATACACCTGCAGACAGATGAGTTATACACGTAGACATGCTCTGTAGTTATATACAGCTGCTAACATACCAGTTACACTCGGAGATATGCTCTGTAGTTATATACACCTGCAGACAGATGAGTTATACACGTAGACGTGCTCTGTAGTTGTGTACACCTGCAAACAGATGAGTTATACACGTAGACGTGCTCTGTAGTTATGTACACCTGCAGACAGATGAGTTATACACGTAGACATGCTCTGTAGTTATATACAGCTGCTGACATATGAGTTATACACGTAGACATGCTCTGTAGTTATATACAGCTGCTAACATACCAGTTACACGCGGAGATATGCTCTGTAGTTACATACACCTGCAGATAGATGAGTTATACACGTAGACGTGCTCTGTAGTTATATACACCTGCAGACAGATGAGTTATACACGTAGACATGCTCAGTAGTTATATACAGCTGCTGACAGATGAGTTATACACGTAGACATGCTCTGTAGTTATATACAGCTGCTAACATACCAGTTACACGCGGAGATATGCTCTGTAGTTATATACACCTGCAGACAGATGAGTTATACACGTAGACATGCTCTGTAGTTATATACAGCTGCTGACATACCAGTTACACGCGGAGATATGCTCTGTAGTTATATACACCTGCAGACAGATGAGTTATACACGTAGACGTGCTCTGTAGTTATGTACACCTGCAGACAGATGAGTTATACACGTAGACATGCTCTGTAGTTATATACAGCTGCTGACAGATGAGTTATACACGTAGACATGCTCTGTAGTTATATACAGCTGCTAACATACCAGTTACACGCGGAGATATGCTCTGTAGTTACATACACCTGCAGATAGATGAGTTATACACGTAGACGTGCTCTGTAGTTATATACACCTGCAGACAGATGAGTTATACACGTAGACGTGCGCTGTAGTTATATACGACTGCAGACAGATGAGTTATACACGTAGACATGCTCTGTAGTTATATACAGCTGCTAACATACCAGTTACACGCGGAGATATGCTCTGTAGTTATATACACCTGCAGACAGATGAGTTATACACGTAGACGTGCTCTGTAGTTATGTACACTTGCAGACAGATGAGTTATACACGTAGATATGCTCTGTAGTTATATACAGCTGCTGACATACCAGTTACACGCGGAGATATGCTCTGTACTTATATACACCTGCAGACAGATGAGTTATACACGTAGACGTGCTCTGTAGTTATATACACCTGCAGACAGATGAGTTATACACGTAGACATGCTCTGTAGTTATATACAGCTGCTGACATAGCAGTTACACGCGGAGATATGCTCTGTAGTTATATACACCTGCAGACAGATGAGTTATACACGTAGACGTGCTCTGTAGTTATGTACACCTGCAGACAGATGAGTTATACACGTAGACATGCTCTGTAGTTATATACAGCTGCTGACATAGCAGTTACACGCGGAGATATGCTCTGTAGTTATATACACCTGCAGACAGATGAGTTATACACGTAGACGTGCTCTGTAGTTATGTACACCTGCAGACAGATGAGTTATACACGTAGACATGCTCTGTAGTTATATACAGCTGCTGACAGATGAGTTATACACGTAGACATGCTCTGTAGTTATATACAGCTGCTAACATACCAGTTACACGCGGAGATATGCTCTGTAGTTATATACACCTGCAGACAGATGAGTTATACACGTAGACATGCTCTTTAGTTATATACAGCTGATGACAGATGAGTTATACACGTAGACATGCTCTGTAGTTATATACAGCTGCTAACATACCAGTTACACGCGGAGATATGCTCTGTAGTTATATACACCTGCAGACAGATGAGTTATACACGTAGACATGCTCTGTAGTTATGTTCACCTGCAGACAGATGAGTTATACACGTAGACATGCTCTGTAGTTATATACAGCTGCTAACATACCAGTTACACGCGGAGATATGCTCTGTAGTTATATACACCTGCAGACAGATGAGTTATACACGTAGACGTGCTCTGTAATTATGTACACCTGCAGAAAGATGAGTTATACACGTAGACATGCTCTGTAGTTATATACAGCTGCTGACAGATGAGTTATACACGTAGAATTGCTCTGTAGTTATATACAGCTGCTAACATACCAGTTACACACGGAGATATGCTCTGTAGTTATATACACCTGCAGACAGATGAGTTATACACGTAGACGTGCTCTGTAGTTATATACACCTGCAGACAGATGAGTTATACACGTAGACATGCTCTGTAGTTATATACAGCTGCTAACATACCAGTTACACGCGGAGATATGCTCTGTAGTTATATACACCTGCAGACAGATGAGTTATACACGTAGACATGCTCTGTAGTTATATACAGCTGCGGACATAATAGTTACACGCGGAGATATGCTCTGTAGTTATACACCTGCAGATAGATGAGTTATACACGTAGACGTGCTCTGTAGTTATATACACCTGCAGACAGATGAGTTATACACGTAGACGTGCGCTGTGGTTATATACACCTGCAGACAGATGAGTTATACACGTAGACATGCTCTGTAGTTATATACAGCTGCTAACATACCAGTTACACGCGGAGATATGCTCTGTAGTTATATACACCTGCAGACAGATGAGTTATACACGTAGACGTGCTCTGTAGTTATGTACACCTGCAGACAGATGAGTTATACACGTAGACATGCTCTGTAGTTATATACAGCTGCTGACAGATGAGTTATACACGTAGACATGCTCTGTAGTTATATACAGCTGCTAACATACCAGTTACACGCGGAGATATGCTCTGTAGTTATATACACCTGCAGACAGATGAGTTATACACTTAGACGTGCTCTGTAGATATAAACAGCTGCTAACATACCAGTTACACGCGGAGATATGCTCTGTAGTTATATACACCAGCAGACAGATGAGTTATACACGTAGACGTGCTCTGTAGTTATGTACACCTGCAGACAGATGAGTTATACACGTAGACATGCTCTGTAGTTATATACAGCTGCGGATATACCAGTTACACGCGGAGATATGCTCTGTAGTTATACACCTGCAGATAGATGAGTTATACACGTAGACGTGCTCTGTAGTTATATACACCTGCAGACAGATGAGTTATACACGTAGACGTGCGCTGTAGTTATATACAGCTGCTGACAGATGAGTTATACACGTAGACATGGTCTGTAGTTATATACAGCTGCTAACATACCAGTTACACGCGGAGATATGCTCTGTAGTTATATACACCTGCAGACAGATAAGTTATACACGTAGACATGCTCTGTAGTTATATACAGCTGCTGACAGATGAGTTATACACGTAGACATGGTCTGTAGTTATATACAGCTGCTAACATAGCAGTTACACGCGGAGATATGCTCTGTAGTTATATACACCTGCAGACAGATGAGTTATACACGTAGACATGCTCTGTAGTTATATACAGCTGCTGACAGATGAGTTATACACGTAGACATGGTCTGTAGTTATATACAGCTGCTAACATACCAGTTACACGCGGAGATATGCTCTGTAGTTATATACACCTGCAGACAGATGAGTTATACACGTAGACATGCTCTGTAGTTATATACAGCTGCTGACAGATGAGTTATACACGTAGACATGGTTTGTAGTTATATACAGCTGCTAACATAGCAGTTACACGCGGAGATATGCTCTGTAGTTATATACACCTGCAGACAGATGAGTTATACACGTAGACGTGCGCTGTAGTTATATACACCTGCAGACAGATGAGTTATACACGTAGACATGCTCTGTAGTTATATACACCTGCAGACAGATGAGTTATACACGTAGACGTGCGCTGTAGTTATATACACCTGCGGACAGATGAGTTATACACGTAGACATGCTCTGTAGTTATATACACCTGCAGACAGATGAGTTATACACGTAGACGTGCTCTGTAGTTATGTACACCTGCAGACAGATGAGTTATACACGTAGACATGCTCTGTAGTTATATACAGCTGCTGACAGATGAGTTATACACGTAGACATGGTCTGTAGTTATATACAGCTGCTAACATACCAGTTACACGCGGAGATATGCTCTGTAGTTATATACACCTGCAGACAGATGAGTTATACACGTAGACATGCTCTGTAGTTATATACAGATGCTGACAGATGAGTTATACACGTAGACATGGTCTGTAGTTATATACAGCTGCTAACATAGCAGTTACACGCGGAGATATGCTCTGTAGTTATATACACCAGCAGACAGATGAGTTATACACGTAGACGTGCTCTGTAGTTATGTACACCTGCAGACAGATGAGTTATACACGTAGACATGGCGCCAGGCACCAGCAACATTGCACAGTGGCGCACCTTGATCTTGTAGCCCTTGGGCGTGGCGAGGATGAGGTAGTGCGCGATGCCGGAGGGCGCGAAGTGCGGCGGCACGCGCAGCGACAGCGCCAGGCAGCCCGCCTGCGTGGTGCTGCCGCGCACCAGCAACATTGCACTGCAGCGCACCTTGATCTTGTAGCCCTTGGGCGTGGCGAGGATGAGGTAGTGCGCGATGCCGGAGGGCGCGAAGTGCGGCGGCACGCGCAGCGACAGCGCCAGGCAGCCCGCCTGCGTGGTGCTGCCGCGCACCAGCAACATTGCACTGCAGCGCACCTTGATCTTGTAGCCCTTGGGCGTGGCGAGGATGAGGTAGTGCGCGATGCCGGAGGGCGCGAAGTGCGGCGGCACGCGCAGCGACAGCGCCAGGCAGCCCGCCTGCGTGGTGCTGCCGCGCACCAGCAACATTGCACTGCAGCGCACCTTGATCTTGTAGCCCTTGGGCGTGGCGAGGATGAGGTAGTGCGCGATGCCGGAGGGCGCGAAGTGCGGCGGCACGCGCAGCGACAGCGCCAGGCAGCCCGCCTGCGTGGTGCTGCCGCGCACCAGCAACATTGCACTGCAGCGCACCTTGATCTTGTAGCCCTTGGGCGTGGCGAGGATGAGGTAGTGCGCGATGCCGGAGGGCGCGAAGTGCGGCGGCACGCGCAGCGACAGCGCCAGGCAGCCCGCCTGCGTGGTGCTGCCGCGCACCAGCAACATTGCACTGCAGCGCACCTTGATCTTGTAGCCCTTGGGCGTGGCGAGGATGAGGTAGTGCGCGATGCCGGAGGGCGCGAAGTGCGGCGGCACGCGCAGCGACAGCGCCAGGCAGCCCGCCTGCGTGGTGCTGCCGCGCACCAGCAACATTGCACTGCAGCGCACCTTGATCTTGTAGCCCTTGGGCGTGGCGAGGATGAGGTAGTGCGCGATGCCGGAGGGCGCGAAGTGCGGCGGCACGCGCAGCGACAGCGCCAGGCAGCCCGCCTGCGTGGTGCTGCCGCGCACCAGCAACATTGCACTGCAGCGCACCTTGATCTTGTAGCCCTTGGGCGTGGCGAGGATGAGGTA
This sequence comes from Colias croceus, assembly GCF_905220415.1. Taxonomy (NCBI): domain Eukaryota; kingdom Metazoa; phylum Arthropoda; class Insecta; order Lepidoptera; family Pieridae; genus Colias; species Colias croceus. Next base: position 11,705,649 of record NC_059543.1, read on the forward strand.
GTGCGCGATGCCGGAGGGCGCGAAGTGCGGCGGCACGCGCAGCGACAGCGCCAGGCAGCCCGCCTGCGTGGTGCTGCCGCGCACCAGCAACATTGCACTGCAGCGCACCTTGATCTTGTAGCCCTTGGGCGTGGCGAGGATGAGGTAGTGCGCGATGCCGGAGGGCGCGAAGTGCGGCGGCACGCGCAGCGACAGCGCCAGGCAGCCCGCCTGCGTGGTGCTGCCGCGCACCAGCAACATTGCACTGCAGCGCACCTTGATCTTGTAGCCCTTGGGCGTGGCGAGGATGAGGTAGTGCGCGATGCCGGAGGGCGCGAAGTGCGGCGGCACGCGCAGCGACAGCGCCAGGCAGCCCGCCTGCGTGGTGCTGCCGCGCACCAGCAACATTGCACTGCAGCGCACCCTGATCTTGTAGCCCTTGGGCGTGGCGAGGATGAGGTAGTGCGCGATGCCGGAGGGCGCGAAGTGCGGCGGCACGCGCAGCGACAGCGCCAGGCAGCCCGCCTGCGTGGTGCTGCCGCGCACCAGCAACATTGCACTGCAGCGCACCTTGATCTTGTAGCCCTTGGGCGTGGCGAGGATGAGGTAGTGCGCGATGCCGGAGGGCGCGAAGTGCGGCGGCACGCGCAGCGACAGCGCCAGGCAGCCCGCCTGCGTGGTGCTGCCGCGCACCAGCAACATTGCACTGCAGCGCACCTTGATCTTGTAGCCCTTGGGCGTGGCGAGGATGAGGTAGTGCGCGATGCCGGAGGGCGCGAAGTGCGGCGGCACGCGCAGCGACAGCGCCAGGCAGCCCGCCTGCGTGGTGCTGCCGCGCACCAGCAACATTGCACTGCAGCGCACCTTGATCTTGTAGCCCTTGGGCGTGGCGAGGATGAGGTAGTGCGCGATGCCGGAGGGCGCGAAGTGCGGCGGCACGCGCAGCGACAGCGCCAGGCAGCCCGCCTGCGTGGTGCTGCCGCGCACCAGCAACATTGCACTGCAGCGCACCTTGATCTTGTAGCCCTTGGGCGTGGCGAGGATGAGGTAGTGCGCGATGCCGGAGGGCGCGAAGTGCGGCGGCACGCGCAGCGACAGCGCCAGGCAGCCCGCCTGCGTGGTGCTGCCGCGCACCAGCAACATTGCACTGCAGCGCACCTTGATCTTGTAGCCCTTGGGCGTGGCGAGGATGAGGTAGTGCGCGATGCCGGAGGGCGCGAAGTGCGGCGGCACGCGCAGCGACAGCGCCAGGCAGCCCGCCTGCGTGGTGCTGCCGCGCACCAGCAACATTGCACTGCAGCGCACCTTGATCTTGTAGCCCTTGGGCGTGGCGAGGATGAGGTAGTGCGCGATGCCGGAGGGCGCGAAGTGCGGCGGCACGCGCAGCGACAGCGCCAGGCAGCCCGCCTGCGTGGTGCTGCCGCGCACCAGCAACATTGCACTGCAGCGCACCTTGATCTTGTAGCCCTTGGGCGTGGCGAGGATGAGGTAGTGCGCGATGCCGGAGGGCGCGAAGTGCGGCGGCACGCGCAGCGACAGCGCCAGGCAGCCCGCCTGCGTGGTGCTGCCGCGCACCAGCAACATTGCACTGCAGCGCACCTTGATCTTGTAGCCCTTGGGCGTGGCGAGGATGAGGTAGTGCGCGATGCCGGAGGGCGCGAAGTGCGGCGGCACGCGCAGCGACAGCGCCAGGCAGCCCGCCTGCGTGGTGCTGCCGCGCACCAGCAACATTGCACTGCAGCGCACCTTGATCTTGTAGCCCTTGGGCGTGGCGAGGATGAGGTAGTGCGCGATGCCGGAGGGCGCGAAGTGCGGCGGCACGCGCAGCGACAGCGCCAGGCAGCCCGCCTGCGTGGTGCTGCCGCGCACCAGCAACATTGCACTGTGGCGCACCTTGATCTTGTAGCCCTTGGGCGTGGCGAGGATGAGGTAGTGCGCGATGCCGGAGGGCGCGAAGTGCGGCGGCACGCGCAGCGACAGCGCCAGGCAGCCCGCCTGCGTGGTGCTGCCGCGCACCAGCAACATTGCACTGCAGCGCACCTTGATCTTGTAGCCCTTGGGCGTGGCGAGGATGAGGTAGTGCGCGATGCCGGAGGGCGCGAAGTGCGGCGGCACGCGCAGCGACAGCGCCAGGCAGCCCGCCTGCGTGGTGCTGCCGCGCACCAGCAACATTGCACTGCAGCGCACCTTGATCTTGTAGCCCTTGGGCGTGGCGAGGATGAGGTAGTGCGCGATGCCGGAGGGCGCGAAGTGCGGCGGCACGCGCAGCGACAGCGCCAGGCAGCCCGCCTGCGTGGTGCTGCCGCGCACCAGCAACATTGCACTGCAGCGCACCTTGATCTTGTAGCCCTTGGGCGTGGCGAGGATGAGGTAGTGCGCGATGCCGGAGGGCGCGAAGTGCGGCGGCACGCGCAGCGACAGCGCCAGGCAGCCCGCCTGCGTGGTGCTGCCGCGCACCAGCAACATTGCACTGCAGCGCACCTTGATCTTGTAGCCCTTGGGCGTGGCGAGGATGAGGTAGTGCGCGATGCCGGAGGGCGCGAAGTGCGGCGGCACGCGCAGCGACAGCGCCAGGCAGCCCGCCTGCGTGGTGCTGCCGCGCACCAGCAACATTGCACTGCAGCGCACCTTGATCTTGTAGCCCTTGGGCGTGGCGAGGATGAGGTAGTGCGCGATGCCGGAGGGCGCGAAGTGCGGCGGCACGCGCAGCGACAGCGCCAGGCAGCCCGCCTGCGTGGTGCTGCCGCGCACCAGCAACATTGCACTGCAGCGCACCTTGATCTTGTAGCCCTTGGGCGTGGCGAGGATGAGGTAGTGCGCGATGCCGGAGGGCGCGAAGTGCGGCGGCACGCGCAGCGACAGCGCCAGGCAGCCCGCCTGCGTGGTGCTGCCGCGCACCAGCAACATTGCACTGCAGCGCACCTTGATCTTGTAGCCCTTGGGCGTGGCGAGGATGAGGTAGTGCGCGATGCCGGAGGGCGCGAAGTGCGGCGGCACGCGCAGCGACAGCGCCAGGCAGCCCGCCTGCGTGGTGCTGCCGCGCACCAGCAACATTGCACTGCAGCGCACCTTGATCTTGTAGCCCTTGGGCGTGGCGAGGATGAGGTAGTGCGCGATGCCGGAGGGCGCGAAGTGCGGCGGCACGCGCAGCGACAGCGCCAGGCAGCCCGCCTGCGTGGTGCTGCCGCGCACCAGCAACATTGCACTGTGGCGCACCTTGATCTTGTAGCCCTTGGGCGTGGCGAGGATGAGGTAGTGCGCGATGCCGGAGGGCGCGAAGTGCGGCGGCACGCGCAGCGACAGCGCCAGGCAGCCCGCCTGCGTGGTGCTG